>NC_058082.1:22683865-22914482 GCF_014858855.1 Bufo gargarizans | reverse complement strand
GGTTGAAGTACAATTCCCAATTTAGCAATTTCATAATTTAGTGGTTTCTGCTATATCAGAGCTATTTGAAATCTATCCCTAAAAGGGTATATAATATTGAAGGTGCACATAGGGTCATTCAGAATAACTTCACACACACCCGCTACTGTGTATTTCCAAGTCTAATTCTGTCACTAAACCCATACCTGTCACCCAGCGCCTAAATACTAGGCCTCAAATTTAAATCCCTCTAAATCTCTCGTTACCGTTGTCCTGTTGTAGCTGGGAAAGTTATTTAGTGCCCGTCAAAGCACATTTTTTGTTCTGGGTTGAAGTACAATTCCCAATTTAGCAATTTCATAATTTAGTGGTTCCTGCTATATCAGAGCTATTTGAAATCTATCCCAAAAAGGGTATATAATATTCAAGGTGCACATTGGGTCATTCAGAATAACTTCACACACACGCTTCTGTGCATTTCCAAGTCTAATTCTGTCACTAAATCCATACCGGTCACCCAGCGCCTAAATACTAGGCCTCAAATTTATATCCCGCTGAATTTGAATACAATACATTGGGCCAAATAATATATTTGTTGTTGTGGTGAACCATAACAATGAGAAAAACATCTAGTAAGGGGACGCGGACGTGGACATGGTCGTGGTGGTGTTAGTGGACCCTCTGGTGCTGGGAGAGGACGTGGCCGTTCTGCCACATCCACACGTCCTAGTGTACCAACTACCTCAGGTCCCAGTAGCCGCCAGAATTTACAGCGATATATGGTGGGGCCCAATGCCGTTCTAAGGATGGTAAGGCCTGAGCAGGTACAGGCATTAGTCAATTGGGTGGCCGACAGTGGATCCAGCACGTTCACATTATCTCCCACCCAGTCTTCTGCAGAAAGCGCACAGATGACGCCTGAAAACCAACCCCATCAGTCTGTCACATCACCCCCATGCATACCAGGGAAACTGTCTCAGCCTCAAGTTATGCAGCAGTCTCTTATGCTGTTTGAAGACTCCGCTGGCAGGGTTTCCCAAGGGCATCCACCTAGCCCTTCCCCAGCGGTGAAAGACATAGAATGCACTGACGCACAACCACTTATGTTTCCTGATGATGAGGACATGGGAATACCACCTCAGCATGTCTCTGATGATGACGAAACACAGGTGCCAACTGCTGCGTCTTTCTGCAGTGTGCAGACTGAACAGGAGGTCAGGGATCAAGACTGGGTGGAAGACGATGCAGGGGACGATGAGGTCCTAGACCCCACATGGAATGAAGGTCGTGCCACTGACTTCACAGTTCGGAGGAAGAGGCAGTGGTGAGACCGAGCCAACAGCGTAGCAAAAGAGGGAGCAGTGGGCAAAAGCAGAACACCCGCCGCCAAGAGACTCCGCCTGCTACTGACCGCCGCCATCTGGGACCGAGCACCCCAAAGGCAGCTTCAAGGAGTTCCCTGGCATGGCACTTCTTCAAACAATGTGCTGACGACAAGACCCGAGTGGTTTGCACGCTGTGCCATCAGAGCCTGAAGCGAGGCATTAACGTTCTGAACCTGAGCACAACCTGCATGACCAGGCACCTGCATGCAAAGCATGAACTGCAGTGGAGTAAACACCTTAAAACCAAGGAAGTCACTCAGGCTCCCCCTGCTACCTCTTCTGCTGCTGCCGCCTCGGCCTATTCTGCTGCTGCCGCCCCGGCCTCTTCCTCCGCCTCTGGAGGAACGTTGGCACCTGCCGCCCAGCAAACAGGGGATGTACCACCAACACCACCACCACCACCTCCGTCACCAAGCGTCTCAACCATGTCACACGCCAGCGTTCAGCTCTCCATCTCACAAACATTTGATAGAAAGCGTAAATTCCCACCTAGCCACCCTCGATCCCTGGCCCTGAATGCCAGCATTTCTAAACTACTGGCCTATGAAATGCTGTCATTTAGGCTGGTGGACACAGACAGCTTCAAACAGCTCATGTCGCTTGCTGTCCCACAGTATGTTGTTCCCAGCCGCCACTACTTCTCCAAGAGAGCCGTGCCTTCCCTGCACAACCAAGTATCCGATAAAATCAAGTGTGCACTGCGCAACGCCATCTGTGGCAAGGTCCACCTAACCACAGATACGTGGACCAGTAAGCACGGCCAGGGACGCTATATCTCCCTAACTGCACACTGGGTAAATGTAGTGGCAGCTGGGCCCCAGGCGGAGAGCTGTTTGGCGCACGTCCTTCCGCCGCCAAGGATCGCAGGGCAACATTCTTTGCCTCCTGTTGCCACCTCCTCCTTCTCGGCTTCCTCCTCCTCTTCTTCCACCTGCTCATCCAGTCAGCCACACACCTTCACCACCAACTTCAGCACAGCCCGGGGTAAACGTCAGCAGGCCATTCTGAAACTCATATGTTTGGGGGACAGGCCCCACACCGCACAGGAGTTGTGGCGGGGTATTGAACAACAGACCGACGAGTGGTTGCTGCCGGTGAGCCTCAAGCCCGGCCTGGTGGTGTGTGATAATGGGCGAAATCTCGTTGCAGCTCTGGGACTAGCCAATTTGACGCACATCCCTTGCTTGGCGCATGTGCTGAATTTGGTGGTGCAGAAGTTCATTCACAACTACCCCGACATGTCAGAGCTGCTGCATAAAGTGCGGGCCGTCTGTTCGCGCTTCCGGCGTTCACATCCTGCTGCTGCTCGCCTGTCTGCGCTACAGCGTAACTTCGGCCTTCCCGCTCACCGCCTCATATGCGACGTGCCCACCAGGTGGAACTCCACCTTGCACATGCTGGACAGACTGTGCGAGCAGCAGCAGGCCATAGTGGAGTTTCAGCTGCAGCACGCACGGGTCAGTCGCACTACAGAACAGCACCACTTCACCACCAATGACTGGGCCTCCATGCGCGAGTACAAGCGCACGTTGGTAGACGCGCTACTGAGAGCATTCCCAAATGTCACAGGGGAACAAGTGGAAGCCCAAGGCCAAGGCAGAGGAGGAGCAAGAGGTCGCCAAGGGAGCTGTGTCACGGCCAGCTCCTCTGAGGGCAGGGTTAGCATGGCAGAGATGTGGAAAACTTTTGTCAACACGCCACAGCTAACTGCACCACCACCTGATACGCAACGTGTTAGCAGGAGGCAACATTTCACTAACATGGTGGAACAGTACGTGTGCACACCCCTCCACGTACTGACTGATGGTTCGGCCCCATTCAACTTCTGGGTCTCTAAATTGTCCACGTGGCCAGAGCTAGCCTTTTATGCCTTGGAGGTGCTGGCCTGCCCGGCAGCCAGCGTTTTGTCTGAACGTGTATTCAGCACGGCAGGGGGCGTCATTACAGACAAACGCAGCCGCCTGTCTACAGCCAATGTGGACAAGCTGACGTTCATAAAAATGAACCAGGCATGGATCCCACAGGACCTGTCCGTCCCTTGTCCAGATTAGACATTAACTACCTCCCCATAACCATATATTATTGGACTCCAGGGCACTTCCTCATTCAATCCTATTTTTATTTTCATTTTACCATTATATTGCGAGGCTACCCAAAGTTGAATGAACCTCTCCTCTGCCTGTGTGCTAGGCCTAAATATATGCCAATGGACTGTTGCAGTGGTGGCTGACGTGAAGCCTCATTCTCTGCTATGACATGCAGACTGATTCTCTGCTGTCATGAAGCCAGATTGTCTGTTACGGGACCTCTCTGCTCTGCCTGTGTGCTAGGCCTAAATATATGCCAATGGACTGTTGCAGTGGTGGGTGACGTGAAGCCTCATTCTCTGCTATGACATGCAGACTGATTCTCTGCTGACATGAAGCCAGATTGTCTGTTACGGGACCTCTCTGCTCTGCCTGTGTGCTAGGCCTAAATATATGCCAATGGACTGTTGCAGTGGTGGGTGACGTGAAGCCTGATTCTCTGCTATGATATGAAGACTGATTCTCTGCTGACATGAAGCCAGATTGTCTGTTACGGGACCTTTCTCCTCTGCCTGGGTTCTGGGCCTAAATTTATGAAAATTGACTGTTGCAGTGGTGGGTGACGTGAAGCCTGATTCTCTGCTATGATATGAAGACTGATTCTCTGCTGACATGAAGCCAGATTGTCTGTTACGGGACCTTTCTCCTCTGCCTGGGTTCTGGGCCTAAATTTATGAAAATTGACTGTTGCAGTGGTGGGTGACGTGAAGCCTGATTCTCTGCTATGATATGAAGACTGATTCTCTGCTGACATGAAGCCAGATTGTCTGTTACGGGACCTTTCTCCTCTGCCTGGGTTCTGGGCCTAAATTTATGAAAATTGACTCTTACAGTGGTGGGTGACGTGAAGCCTGATTCTCTGCTATGATATGAAGACTGATTCTCTGCTGACATGAAGCCAGATTCTCTGTTACGGGACCTCTCTCCTCTGCCTGGGTGCTGGGCCTAAATTTATGACAATGGACTGTTGCAGTGGTGGCTGACGTGAAGCCTGATTCTCTGCTATGACATGCAGACTGATTCTCTGCTGTCATGAAGCCAGATTGTCTGTTACGGGACCTCTCTGCTCTGCCTGTGTGCTAGGCCTAAATATATGCCAATGGACTGTTGCAGTGGTGGGTGACGTGAAGCCTGATTCTCTGCTATGATATGAAGACTGATTCTCTGCTGACATGAAGCCAGATTCTCTGTTACGGGACCTCTCTCCTCTGCCTGTGTGTGTGCTGGGCCTAAATATATGCCAATGGACTGTTGCAGTGGTGGCTGACGTGAAGCCTCATTCTCTGCTATGACATGCAGACTAATTCTCTGCTGACATGAAGACAGATTCTCTGTTACGGGACCTCCCTCCTCTGCCTGGGTGCTGGGCCTAAATATATGCCAATGGACTGTTGCAGTGGTGGCTGACGTGAAGCCTCATTCTCTGCTATGACATGCAGACTGATTCTCTGCTGACATGAAGCCAGATTCTCTGTTACGGGACCTCTCTCCTCTGCCTGTGTGTGTGCTGGGCCTAAATATATGCCAATGGACTGTTGCAGTGGTGGCTGACGTGAAGCCTCATTCTCTGCTATGATATGCAGACTAATTCTCTGCTGACATGAAGACAGATTCTCTGTTACGGGACCTCCCTCCTCTGCCTGGGTGCTGGGCCTAAATATATGCCAATGGACTGTTGCAGTGGTGGCTGACGTGAAGCCTCATTCTCTGCTATGACATGCAGACTAATTCTCTGCTGACATGAAGACAGATTCTCTGTTACGGGACCTCCCTCCTCTGCCTGGGTGCTGGGCCTAAATATATGCCAATGGACTGTTGCAGTGGTGGCTGACGTGAAGCCTCATTCTCTGCTATGACATGCAGACTGATTCTCTGCTGACATGAAGCCAGATTCTCTGTTACGGGACCTCTCTCCTCTGCCTGTGTGTGTGCTGGGCCTAAATATATGCCAATGGACTGTTGCAGTGGTGGCTGACGTGAAGCCTCATTCTCTGCTATGACATGCAGACTAATTCTCTGCTGTCATGAAGCCAGATTGTCTGTTACGGGACCTCTCTGCTCTGCCTGTGTGCTAGGCCTAAATATATGCCAATGGACTGTTGCAGTGGTGGGTGACGTGAAGCCTGATTCTCTGCTATGATATGAAGACTGATTCTCTGCTGACATGAAGCCAGATTCTCTGTTACGGGACCTCTCTCCTCTGCCTGTGTGTGTGCTGGGCCTAAATATATGCCAATGGACTGTTGCAGTGGTGGCTGACGTGAAGCCTCATTCTCTGCTATGACATGCAGACTAATTCTCTGCTGACATGAAGACAGATTCTCTGTTACGGGACCTCCCTCCTCTGCCTGGGTGCTGGGCCTAAATATATGCCAATGGACTGTTGCAGTGGTGGCTGACGTGAAGCCTCATTCTCTGCTATGACATGCAGACTGATTCTCTGCTGACATGAAGCCAGATTGTCTGTTACGGGACCTCTCTCCTCTGCCTGGGTGCTGGGTAGTGTTGAGCGCGAATATTCGAAAAGCGAATTTTTTTCGCGAATATCGCAACTTCGCGATTTCGCGAATATTTCGAATATAGTGCTATATATTCGTAAAAACGAATATTCGTTTTTTGTTTTTTTCCCCCCCCCCACAAAATTACAGTACACATATAATTGATTGTTTCCCAAAGGTCCAACAGCTCAGATCTTACTCACATTGCCTAGAAAGTGATTGAGGCGCGAATCTTCGTAAGGCGATGTTATTAGCGCACATGCGAATATCGGCACGTCCCAGAACAGAGGCAAAGGGCTTTGCATTCATACATTAGTGAATTGAGTTGCGAATCTTCGTAAGGCGATTTTATTAGCGCACATGCGAATATCGGCACGTCCCAGAACAGAGGCAAAGGGCTTTGCATTCATACATTAGTGAATTGAGTTGCGAATCTTCGTAAGGCGATTTTATTAGCGCACATGCGAATATCTACACTTGTCCCAGAACAGAGGCAAAGGGCTTTGCATTCATACATTAGTGATTGAATTGAGCTGCGAATCTTCGTAAGGCGATTTTATTAACGCAAATGCAAATATCTACACTTGTCCCCAGAACAGAGAGGCAAAGGCCTGTGCATTCATATAGTATAGCACCATATTCGCGAATACGTAGAACTTCGTAAAATTCGATTTACGAATATTCGTATTTTTTATTTTACTTTCCACCTTACAGATTACATTGATCTGTACTCTGTCAACTACTGTCATCACCCCCCACTGTATCTCGATTGATTCCCAAAAGTCTCACATTCCCTAGAAAGTGATTGAGGTGCGAATCTTCGTAAGGCGATTTTATTAGCGCACATGCGAATATCTACACTTGTCCCAGAACAGAGGCAAAGGGCATTGCATTCATACATTAGTGATTGAATTGAGTTGCGAATCTTCGTAAGGCGATTTCATTAGCGCACATGTGAATTTTGCATAGCATATGTATTATGCGATAATTCGAATTATCGCATATGCGAAATAATAACGAATTTGAATAATCGCGAATATTTTACGAATATTCTTTCGAATATTCACAAAATTTCGCGAATTCGAATATGGGACATGCCGCTCAACACTAGTGCTGGGCCTAAATTTATGACAATGGACTGTTGCAGTGGTGGGTGACGTGAAGCCTGATTCTCTGCTATGACATGCAGACTGATTCTCTGCTGACATGAAGCCAGATTGTCTGTTACGGGACCTCTCTCCTCTGCCTGGGTGCTGGGCCTAAATATATGCCAATGGACTGTTGCAGTGGTGGCTGACGTGAAGCCTCATTCTCTGCTATGACATGCAGACTAATTCTCTGCTGACATGAAGACAGATTCTCTGTTACGGGACCTCTCTCCTCTGCCTGGGTGCCGGGGCCTAAATATCTGAGAATGGACTGTTCCAGTGGTGGGTGACGGGAAGCCAGATTCTCTGCTATGGAACCTCTCTCCAATTGATTTTGGTTAATTTTTATTTATTTAATTTTTATTTTAATTCATTTCCCTATCCACATTTGTTTGCAGGGGATTTACCTACATGTTGCTGCCTTTTGCAGCCCTCTAGCTCTTTCCTGGGCTGTTTTACAGCCTTTTTAGTGCCGAAAAGTTCGGGTCCCCATTGACTTCAATGGGGTTCGGGTTCGGGACGAAGTTCGGATCGGGTTCGGATCCCGAACCCGAACATTTCCGGGATGTTCGGCCGAACTTCTCGAACCCGAACATCCAGGTGTTCGCTCAACTCTACCTATGACCTATCCTCTGGATAGGTCATCAGTATCTGATCGGTGGTGGTCCGACACTCGGGACCCACGTCGATCAGGTGTTAGAGAAGACACCGGCGCTCTCAGTAGTGCCGCAGCCTTCTCGCAGCTTTTCCTAGGCCAGTGACGACTCGTTCATAAATCACGTGGCCTAGTAGCCGCTCAGCCCCTTTCAAGTGAATGGGGCTGATCTGCAGTACCAAGCACAGCCACTATACAATGTACGGCGTTGTGCTTGGCGAGCTGAGAGAAGCCCGCGGCGCTCACAGGAGCACCAGTGCCTTATCAAAAAGCTGATCGACGGTGGTCTTGGGTGTTGGGCCCCCACTGATCAGATACTGATGACCTATCCTGATAACAGATCATCAGTTCAAATGTCTTGGAAAACCCTTTTAAAGTGTACCTGTCATTTTAGAAAACCTTTAAGAATGAGCTGCTGTATGTGTATATGAGTTCTAGCGCTATGCTGAACTATTGCATGTCTTGATACATTTTATTAGATTTCTCATTGGCATGCATCATTTCTAATTCTCAGTTGCTTCAGAGCTGCTGGGTGGAGACCAGTTGCTTCCCATAGACTACATACACATGGAGGCAGCAGATTTATTTTCCTAATTGGCTGTCACTCATACAGAATCACTCAAGTGCACTGTATACGGCATTTTATAGGACTACTGAACAGTATGTGAATAAACCACTTGGGAGGAGACATAATATCAGCTGCTGAATAATGTCTGTGCTGTCTGATCTCTCTGCTTCTCTCAGCAGTTCCTTACTCCTCCCCACTATATAGACTTCTATAGGATGAGGTAATCTGATCCTTCAGTGAGCAGGCAGCCCATCTTAGTATTACAAGGATTTCCTACAAAGTTCAGAGCAAAAGTTAGTTTAGAAATGAGGCGAGGAAGAAAACAGCTGCAAAGTCTCAAATAATTTTTCTCTGATAAGCTATATTATAAAGTGTCCTATATTCTCCTCTACTATTTATTTATTGAAAGTTTTGTTAAAGTAACATTTGTGACCATTAAACTTTTGGCATGTTCTTTAACATGCTATATTACAGAGGCATTCCTGCCTAGAAGAATTGTTTCTGGTGAGACTGTCTCTAGTCTGCACATATGGATCCGATGTAATGCAAAGGTTAAAAGGCTTCGTATGGGGGGAGATATAACACTATCAAATGCTGAATCATGTCTGTGCTGTCTGAGCTCTCCCAGAAGTTCCTTATACCTCCCCTCTATAGACTACTATGGGATGAGGTAATCTTCAGTGAGCAGGCAGCCCATTTTAGTCTCACAGAAGTATTTCCTGCAAAGTTCAGAGCAAAAGTTAGTTTAGAAAAGAGGAACTCAAAGAAAGCATTTTTCTCTGATAAGCTATATTACAAAGTGTCCACTATTCTCCTGTACTACTGATTTATGGAAAGTTGTGCTAAAGTATCATCTGTGACCATTAAACTTTTGTTATGTTCCATAACATGCCATATTACAGAGGCATTTCTGCCTAGGAGAATTATTTCTGGTAAGACTATCTCTAGTCTACCCATATGGGTCTGATGTAACTTGTGCGGCACCATGCAAAGTTTAAAAGGCTTTGTTTTAGACACAGGGTCTTACAAATCATATTTTTGCATTTTATTCCCATTTTTTTAATTATTACTTTTATTGTAATTTGTATAACTATTTTTTCCAAGGAAAACACTAAAAAAACACAGAACAAATTTGCAGCTGAGGCAGACCCTTAGTGATCTGAATATCTGATGTGTTTTCCAACCATAAGGTTTCATTCACACACTGTGGAATTGCTGCTGTTAAACAGCGCGGATTCAGCCCCACAAATCTACTGTAACTTATAGTATTACACATGTAAAGAGGGTTTTAAAAATACATTTGGAAAAATGAGCATACTGCGGATTGTCACCATGGATATTACCCCTGCAATGTATAGGACTTGCCACAGACTTGCGGTGACATCCACAGCGGAAAAATTTACCAACACCCGGAGAAAAAAAAAAACTGTTGTAAATAAATGATAAATAAAAATGAATGCTATCAATCAATGTGAATGTTACACCCTATCTGCCGTAATATAGTAATTATTAAAGTAACTAAAAAATATGGTTATTTCTGTACAGATACACGGCATAGTCTCAGCAGTTACCCGATATTTTTTTTATTTTTATTGATTTTGTTTTTATGAATGCCAGGTAATCAGTTAGGGCCCTCCACATATGCCGATGGAATGAAACTACAACTCTCGCATGTCGTTTAAAAGGATCTCGTGAGGTGCGGACTGCGGAGCATATTTATGTATACAAATGTAGTGGCGTGTCCTCACATAGATTTTTCTCTAAAAGTGCAGTGTGGTCAATTCCTCATAGAGGGGAAGCAGCATAGATTCTTTGAGGATGAGAAGAGAAATCGATAGAAGCCAGCTTAGAATGATATCAGACAGTCAGCGGAGTATTACACGTCCACGACTTTTTATGGGAAAGAACCTTCACAAATATTTGATTTTATCTGACATTCACCCGTGGAATTGCAAGCTACGAGATATTAATCATTGGCTACATTTTAATTGCTTTATATGGCTTTCTCGTGTTCAGGGTTCACAATGTGATGCAAGGTTTAAGGTTATGATTTGGTCTTAAAGGGGTATTCCAGGGGAAAAAGCAAAGGGTTGGGGGCTGCTTATATTGTAAAAATGTAACAGAACTTATACTCACCAATCCCTTGCCACTTCTGTTCCGGCAATGCTGGGGTTCCTGTTGAACTCCACTTCCTGTCTTGCAGAAAATGGCTGTGAGTGCTGCTCAGCCAATCAGTGGCTGCAGAGATGATCCGCCTTAGCCAATGATTGAATGAGCGGCATTTACAGCCACTTCCTGCCCTGTGGGGACAGGAGCTGGAACTGGTGCGCAGCATGAACCCGGACACTGTTGGAAAAGCATCGGTGGGGGATAAGTCAGCTGAGTATTTGCAATGCATTTTGGGTAAGCCAGCCAGCCAGTGCCCTGTCTGGGGTCATGTAAGTCTACACCAGGGTCAGCAACCTCTGGCACTCCAGCTATTCTGAAACTGCAACTCCCAGAATCCTCCTTTCAATTCTATGAGAGTTACAAGAATAGCAGAGTAAGTATGCATGCTGGGAGTTGTAGTTTCACAGCAGCTGGAGTGCCGAAGGTTGCTGATCCCTGGCCTACACCTTCATCTTCCATGTTGAGCAGCCTGGCAGGAACGCTCATTAATGTGTAGTATATGCAAGAGCCAGAGCGTAATGTGTAGTGAGACCCCACCCTAGGCAGTTCTGCAAGTGGAGACAACCAGGGAACCACATTCGAGGACAGGTTGCTGGCAGACATTTTTAATCATTCCCGGAGAAGCCCTTTTAAGGTACTGGATAACAGTTGCATCGCATCTGAAGAAGAGCTTAGAGGTCATAATGTCCGAACCAGGACTAATATTCACTTTGGAGCAGCTTTCGAGTGATTGATAAATAAAGCTGCTCTACCCTAACTAATGGTCTGTCTCCCAGAGATGGCCATTTTATGAGTCAGACTTATAAGGGCGGGTTCACAACAGTGTTACGAATTCCGTTATTGGGAACAACACAATTCATAAGACGGAATTCAAAACGGAAACCTTTAGAGTCAGTCCGTTTTGATCCGTCATAATAGAAGTCTATGGGAAAGCATAAAGGATCCGTCTGATTCCCATTATGCAGGACGGAAAATAAAGTCTTGTCGACAGGATTCTATCTTACGAATTCTGTTATTTTCTGTTATAACCATGTTATAATGGAAAGCAATAACGGAATCCATAACACTGATGTGAACCCGCCTTAACCTAGAACGATAGATGCCTCTAAAGAAATCAAGGCAAAATTATCACAGTTTTCGTTCATAATAAAATCATTATCTTTTCTTTTTTCAATACCTTGTAATTGATATCATTATGTATGTGTTTTGTGTTATTTAGCTTCCATTTTTATTTTTAGCTTTGGGTTTGTTACCATGTAATGGCTAACGTTAGCTCTTGGCAGGGCGAACTGTGATTTCTAAAGATTAACTGAGAAGGAAAATCCTTGGAATTGGCCAGAGAATGCACATCTAATAATAGAAACCTATTATGCTCCTCATAAGATGTAAGATGCCCCGAATAAATCAATGGATAGGATTTTTAATTGAAAATAAATTCTTCAACTCCATAAATAATATAAAAAAATCACATTACACAAAATGTAGAACATTGTCTGCTCAGTGAAATATGAGTTTATTTAACCCAAAAGACTGCTGTTCTGCAGAAATGATTCCCATTTATAGCAACGCTGATTAAAAATATAGTTTTTATTTAAAGGGGTTGTCCAAGGTTGGAAAAATATGTCTGCTTTTCACTTTAAAAAATATATATAAATTCCAGTCTGGGAGAGATCATCTGGGCAGGAGGATCATATTACACATGTCAATGCAAGTCTATGGAGAGAAGATGGAGGAGGAATGAGCAGGAACTAAGGAGACAGGCACAGGCAAAGATAGACTTTATAGCTACATAGAAAGGTTACAAGGCTTACTCAGTGCTCTATACTGTCGCCCACTATGGGCTGGTTCTGAGTGACTGTGAGACAGTTAGGAAGCTGATTCTCCTCTACTTTCTGTGTGCACTTGATAGGAGCTGGTCTCCACCCACCATGTCTGAGAGAACTGCAAACTGGACATTCACTAATCACAGAGAAAAGCTGATAATAATACCATATACAAGTCATATATTGGCCAGAAAAGGTGTTATTCTTCATGTACATGCTCTGTACTATTGTTTATAGGGGTTGTCTCACTTCAGCAAATGTAGAGAAAGTTAATACAAGGCACTTACTAATGTATTGTGATTGTCCATATTGCTTTCTTTGCTGGCTGGATTCATTTTTCCCACATATTATACACTGCTGGAATCCAGGGTTTACGACCCCCCCCCCTAGAAATAAGCAGTGTATAATGTGATGGAAAGATAAATGTAGCCAGCAAAGGAAGCAATTTGGATAATAACAATATGTATTTATTTATTTTACGCACTTATATAGCGCTTTATAGACATTAGCATCCAACAGTCCCCAATGGGGCTCACAATCTAAGTCCCCTATCAGTATGTCTTTAGAGTGTGGGAGAAACCCGGAGTACCCGGAGGAAACCCACACAAACATAGTCAGAACATACAAACTCCATGCAGATGTTGTCCTTGGTCGGATTTGAACCTAGAACCCCAGCGCTGCAAGGCACCAGTGCTAACCACTGAAGAGAGACAACCCCTTTAATGCAAAGTTTGATGAAAGCTCAGTGCCACTGTAAGAAGGACCTATGACCTCTCCTCCTGACGAGTGTTTTAGTAAATAATTATTGTCCACATTAAAGGGCTTCTGTCACCCCACTAAACTGTTTTTTTTTTTTTTTTTTGGTTTACTTATAATCCCTATAGTGCGATTTCTGCATACATAAGCTAAATAATCATTTTTATCCAGTAGAATTTGTTAAAAACGTAATTTTAAAATATGCAAATTACCTTGCTACCAGCAAGTAGGGCGGCTACTTGCTGGTAGCAGCCGCATCCTCCGATCCTAAAGACGCCCCCTCCGCATGTTGATTGACAGGGCCAGGGAATGGGATCGTCCTCTGCTGGCCCTGTTTGAATTCAAAATATCGCGCCTGCGCCGTACCTGTCTTCAATCGGCGCAGGCGCACTGAGAGGCGGCCGCTCGCTCCATCCTCAATGCGGCTGTGCCGATGAAATCACATTTACACCCGGCGCAGGCCCTCAAGCTGTTCAGAAATACAACTTCCATCAGCCTACAGCTATCAGGCATGCTGGGAGTTATAGTTTTACAACCGCTGGAGGGCCACAGGTTGGGTATCCCTGGTTTACATTCATTATGCAAATCATTGCAATGTCGCTGATAGTATACACACACACATACACTCACCTAAAGAATTATTAGGAACACCTGTTCTATTTCTCATTAATGCGATTATCTAGTCAACCAATCACATGGCAGTTGCTTCAATGCATGTAGGGTTGTGGTCCTGGTCAAGACAATCTCCTGAACTCCAAACTGAATGTCAGAATGGGAAAGAAAGGTGGGCTACAACAGCAGAAGACCCCACCGGGTACCACTCATCTCCACTACATATAGGAAAAAGAGGCTACAATTTGCACGAGCTCACCAAAATTGGACTGTTGAAGACTGGAAAAATGTTGCCTGGTCTGATGAGTCTCGATTTCTGTTGAGACATTCAAATGGTAGAGTCCGAATTTGGCGTAAACAGAATGAGAACATGTATCCATCATGCCTTGTTACTACTGTGCAGGCTGGTGGAGGTGGTGTAATGGTGTGGGGGATGTTTTCTGGGCACACTTTAGGCCCCTTAGTGCCAATTGGCCATCGTTTAAATGCCATGGGCTACCTGAGCATTGTTTCTGACCATGTCCATCCCTTCATGACCACCATGTACCCATCCTCTGATGGCTACTTCCAGCAGGATAATGCACCATGTCACAAAGCTCGAATCACTTCAAATTGGTTTCTTGAACATGACAATGAGTTCACTGTACTAAAATGGCCCCCACAGTCACCAGATCTCAACCCAATAGAGCATCTTTGGGATGTGGTGGAACGGGAGCTTCGTGCCCTGGATGTGCATCCCTCAAATCTTCATCAACTGCAAGATGCTATCCTATCAATATGGGCCAACATTTCTAAAGAATGCTATCAGTACCTTGTTGAATCAATGCCAGGTAGAATTAAGGCAGTTCTGAAGGCAAAAGGGGGTCCAACACCGTATTAGTATGGTGTTCCTAATAATTCTGTAGGTGAGTGTATATATATATATATATACTGTATGTATAAATATATATATATATATATATATATACTCATGTATGTGTGTGCAGTGCCTTTCTGCTGCTTGAGACAAAAACTGAAACGCCTGGCTCTGGCAGCACGATAATGATGACACCAGCCTCTGATAGGCTTTAGGCCTCCTGCACCCGAACGTGTGATCCCCGTTGCCGTATTGCGGACTGCATTTGCAGATCCGCAATACACGGGCACCGTTCCGCGGGCATTCCGCATCACGGATGCAGACCCATTCACTTCAATGGGTCCGCAAATCCGGAGATGCGGAATGGTGCAGAACAGAAGCACGGAACGGAACCCTACGGAAGCACTACGAAGTGCTTCCGCAGGGTTTCGTCCCGTATGTGCGTTCAGCAAAAAGATAGAACCTGTCCTGTTAAAGTGAATGGGTCTGCGATCCGCTGCGGCTGCCCCACGGTCGGTGTTTGTGCAGTGCGGCTCGCAATTTGCGGGTCGCAGCACGGCCAAGTTCGTGTGCAGGAGGCCTTAGTCTTAGTTCCTGTAGCCTTTTAGAGGAGATGGTCGCAGCATTCATTTACTGTCCTGAGTACAGCGATGAAGTTGAATATGTAGAGATGAGCGTTTCCACAATGAAAGCGCTCATTGCCCATGGCCCTTCTGCTGCGCTCCCTCTTGCCCCTACTTGGCGCTGCCTGAGACGATCTCCTCACCTGGCCTCATTGGTGGTGCACCCCTGTGTGTGTGTGTGTGTGTGTGTGTGTGTGTGTATGCGTGTATGCATGCGTGTATGCGTCCATAAACACTTTTACAAAATAAAATCACTTTTTATGGGGATTTTTTTTTTTTTACTATTTTTTATTTATTTACTTGTTTTTAGCAGTGAATATATTTTTTTTTAAACTTTACCCTTTTATTTATCATCCTATCTGCTAAATAATACAGTAGGCATTTGCTGCACAGCCTCAATGACCGCGCCATCCGCTAAATATAACCGATTGTCCATTTTCTGGAAAGGCACGGGGCCGTCATGCAGATACAATGTAACATATGCTTTTTTATAAAGCGGCCCAGGCAGTGCATTAGCTCCGGAGTGGAGACGAGTTCATCTTTTTCACTTCCCATTGTGCTCTGCTCTCCATTGTCTGAACGCTACGTGGGTTAAACCGGTGGACGGACTAAGTAAAGTTATTGAGCGGCAAACCAATAACACGCTATTTATTTATTTATTTTTTCCCATCCCATCCCTTGTGGATGTCCTGTTCGTGTTGAAGTCTATTTTTTCATACATTGGATTTATTAGAAAGATGCCCGCTTCACTTTCTAAAGAAATCTTCTAACAGAATTGCAATTCACTTATCACAGCAGGACCTAATATACAGCAAAGGCTTTTAGAACTTTAAGCAATTCTCTCTCTTGGGAAATAAAATGGGAAGCAACAAGAAAACTAGTATGTTGACAGTTTTATTTGCTCAAAGTAATCTGACATAAAGATTGATGACATTTGTATTGATAGAAGTGCTACTTTAAATCACATGCAAATACAGTAATGTAATGGCTCCAGAACACATAATAGCCTCAAATTGAAATACGACTGTGACACAAAGGCATCAAAGGAGCGCTAGATTTTAAGGAGAATTGAATCTCACAATCATGTAGCGATGACAAATGGAATTCTATTTGTACGTGGAAAACCTATGGAAATGGGTCAAAATCATTTTGCAGGTTATCTTGGGGGAAATTATTTTTTCTGTGATTTTTTCGCAACCCCTTCCTTTCATGCCGCCCCCATTGCTGTGGCTAGTAAAGATCTCTCTCTCAGACCAGGCCCGGCCGCTGTTCCATCCGTTTTATACAATGTCTATACTGTCACTGTATTTAATTTCATTGTGTAATACTGTTGAGTGGGCCTTGACAAAATCTTTTAGTCCTCCTGCACCTGGATGGGCCCCTTCTAAGTCAGGGCCCCTATAGCTACGCCCCTGGGGGCAGACAGGAAGCGGGCACCCGGCACACACACATACTACCTGAAAAGCCCAGTGAGTCGCCAGTCACTGTCTCCACTCCAGTCCTCTCACTGATGTGCGCTGCCGTTCTGCGCTGCTGTGCCGCTCCTGTGTGTTGCTGACTTGTCTTGCTCCTCTTGTCACTCAGCTTTTCTCCCTGCTGCTAACTCTGGTCAGGAGTCGGTGGGTGTGCCAGACTGTCTGTGTGTTACTGTGGGCATAACTAGAACGGAGTGGGAAGGGCCCGAGGGCCGGGAAGGATTAGATGATATTATTGATGGACAACAATCAGGTCACACAGGCCAGGCGCCGGCGCCACACTGTAAAGGGGCCTGCCGCCTGTCTGACCTGAAAAAACTAACTTAAACGCAGGGCAGCTGTAAGTTAAGTTAAGTAAGTTGACTGACATGCTGCTGCAGGACGCTGGGGCCGGGCCCCTTGTCAGCCTGAGCCCCGAAGCAGCCGCTTCCCCGGTATTTATGGCACTGATCCAGAGATCTCCTAATTCATTGCTCCAGTTGCTCTGCTAGATTTATATCAAGCTGGCAGCTGAGGGGATGTTTCCTTTCTTCTGCATCTCTCTCTCTATAACAGCTCAGGGTGTGTGTCCTTCTTCTGCAGCTCTCTCCCTATCACAGCTCAGGGGGTGTTTCCTTTCATCTGCATCTCTCTCCCTATCACAGATCAGGGTGTGTGTCCTTCTTCTGCATCTCTCTCCCTATCACAGCTCAGGGGGTGTTTCCTTTCTTCTGCATCTCTCTCCCTATTGCAGCTCAGGGGGTGTGTTATTTCTCCTACAGCTCTCTTTCTATCAAAGCTCAGGGGTGTGTGTCCTTTCTACTGCAGATCTCTTTCTATCAAAGTTCAAGGGGTGTCCTTTCTGCTGCCTCTCTATTTCTATCACAGCACATGGGGTGTGTACTTTCTGTTGCAGCTCTCTCACTATCACAGCTCAGAAGGTGTGTCCTTTCGGCTGCAGCTCTCTTTCTATCACAGCTGAGGGGGCATGTTCTTTCCTCTTAAGTTCTCTCCCTATCACAGCCAAGGAGGCAGTTGAGTGATAGGACTGAGCATGTGCATCCACCTCCGCGAGGTGGACTGAAAAAATAGGAAGAATAAACAGCCGGCGGTGCTATACAGATACATTTTATTGAATAAAGCAATATAACAAAATAATAGCAAAGACAGGTGCACTCTGCGGTCTTACTAAACCCTCAAACTGACATGTCTGAGCCCGAGCACCGAGCCAAGGTTTCTCAAGTAGCTCGGGGACCTAACACTCACCTACCTGTGCCGTATGGGCATTACCAGGAGCCAGTGGGCAAATTACAGGAGCATGAGGCCGACTCACAAACAGCTCACCAGTTACCTCCAGCATGTAGACATGCTTGCAATGGGAGGGGGGAGGAGTCTGCGAGTCCCACTCAAGACTGACTGATATGGCCCAGGCCTCACAGGTGCACCTAAATGTGGCCTGTAGATGGAAAACAGGCACATTTAAATTGGAGTTTATATACCTCCAGACAATTCTATATATACAAACTGAAAAGAATAGCGTGGTATTAGCAGGAGGTGCTCAAACTCACATGCAGTCGTGCATATATATAGGGGAGCAAATCTTGCACTTGTGACCCGTTGCTAATGACGATCCCCAGCAAAAATGCATACAGTGGAGGATGCCCGCAGCGAACCACAAGTACCACAATAGACATCCTACACAAGATAGCAATTATGTGGATGTGATAATCAATATAGCAATATAGCAAAATAATAGCAAAGACAGGTGCACTCTGCGGTCTTACTAAACCCTCAAACTGATTTTAAAATTGAGAGATTAGACAACATGTCCTACGGTGTAGGACATGTCTGAGCCCGAGCACCGCACCAAGGTTTCTCAAGTAGCTCGGTGACCTAACACTCACCTACCTGTGCCGTATGGGCATTACCAGGAGTTATTTTATTGAATAACTCGGTGGCTATGCTCAATTTTTAATTACAGTCAGGTCTATAAATATTGGGACATTCACACAATTCTAACATTTTTGGCTCTATACACCACCACAATGGATTTGAAATGAAACAAACTAGATGTGCTTTAACTGCAGACTGTCAGCTTTAATTTGAGGGTATTTACACCCAAATCAGGTGAACGGTGAAGGAATTACAACAGTTTGCATATGTGCCTCCCACTTGTTGAGGGACCAAAAGTAATGGGACAATTGTCTTCACAGCTGTTCCATGGCCAGGTTTGTGTTATTGCTTCATTATCCCAATTACAATGAGCAGATAAAAGGTCCAGCGTTTATTTCAAGTGTTCTATTTGCATGTGGAATCTGTTGCTGTCAACTCAAGTGAAACAAGCCATCATTAGGCTAAAAAAACTTAACAAACCCATCAGAGAGAAAGCAAAAACATTAGGCGTGGCCAAAACAACTTTTTGGAACATTCTTAAAAAGAAGGAACGCACCGGTGAGCTCAGCAACACCAAAATACCCAGAAGACCACGGAAAACAACTGTGGTGGATGACTGAAGAATTATTTCCCTGGTGAAGAAAACAACCTTCACAACAGTTGGCCAGATCAAGAACACTCTCCAGGAGGTGTATGTGTGTCAAAGTCAACAATCAAGAGAAGACTTCACCATAGTGAATACAGAGGGTTCACCACAAAATGGAAACCATTGGTGAGCCTCAAAAACAGGAAGGCCAGATTAGAGTTTGCCAAACAACATCTAAAAAAGCCTTCACAGTTCTGGAACAACATTCTATGGACAGATGAGACCAAGATCAACTTGTACCAGAGTGATGGGAAGAGAAGAGTATGGAGAAGGAAAGGAACTGCTCATGATTAGAGTTGAGCGAACACCTGGATGTTCGGGTTCGAGAAGTTCGGCCGAACTTCCCGGAAATGTTCGGGTTCGGGATCCGAACCCGATCCGAACTTCGTCCCGAACCCGAACCCCATTGAAGTCAATGGGGACCCGAACTTTTCGGCACTAAAACGGCTGTAAAACAGCCCAGGAAAGGGCTAGAGGGCTGCAAAAGGCAGCAACATGTAGGTAAATCCCCTGCAAACAAATGTGGATAGGGAAATGAATAAAAATAATAATTTAATAAATAAAAATTAACCAAAATCAATTGGGGAGAGGTCCCATAGCAGAGAATCTGGCTTCCCGTCACCCACCACTGGAACAGTCCATTCTCAGATATTTAGGCCCCGGCACCCAGGCAGAGGAGAGAGGTCCCGTAACAGACAATCTGGCTTCATGTCAGCAGAGAATTAGTCTGCATGTCATAGCAGAGAATGAGGCTTCACGTCAGCCACCACTGCAACAGTCCATTGGCATATATTTAGGCCCAGCACCCAGGCAGAGGAGAGAGGTCCCGTAACAGACAATCTGGCTTCATGTCAGCAGAGAATTAGTCTGCATGTCATAGCAGAGAATGAGGCTTCACGTCAGCCACCACTGCAACAGTCCATTGGCATATATTTAGGCCCAGCACCCAGGCAGAGGAGAGAGGTCCCGTAACAGACAATCTGGCTTCATGTCAGCAGAGAATCAGTCTTCATGTCATAGCTGAGAATCAGGCTTCACGTCACCCACCACTGCAACAGTCCATTTTCATAAATTTAGGCCCAGCACCCAGGCAGAGGAGAGAGGTCCCGTAACAGACAATCTGGCTTCATGTCAGCAGAGAATTAGACTGCATGTCATAGCAGAGAATGAGGCTTCACGTCAGCCACCACTGCAACAGTCCATTGGCATATATTTAGGCCCAGCACCCAGGCAGAGGAGAGAGGTCCCATAACAGACAATCTGGCTTCATGTCAGCAGAGAATTAGTCTGCATGTCATAGCAGAGAATGAGGCTTCACGTCAGCCACCACTGCAACAGTCCGTTGGCATATATTTAGGCCCAGCACCCAGGCAGAGGAGAGAGGTCCCGTAACAGACAATCTGGCTTCATGTCAGCAGAGAATTAGTCTGCATGTCATAGCAGAGAATGAGGCTTCACGTCAGCCACCACTGCAACAGTCCATTGGTATATATTTAGGCCCAGCACCCAGGCAGAGGAGAGAGGTCCCGTAACAGACAATCTGGCTTCATGTCAGCAGAGAATCAGTCTGCATGTCATAGCATAGAATGAGGCTTCACGTCAGCCACCACTGCAACAGTCCATTGGCATATATTTAGGCCCAGCACCCAGGCAGAGGAGAGAGGTCCCGTAACAGACAATCTGGCTTCATGTCAGCAGAGAATTAGTCTGCATGTCATAGCAGAGAATGAGGCTTCACGTCAGCCACCACTGCAACAGTCCATTGGCATATATTTAGGCCCAGCACACAGGCAGAGGAGAGAGGTCCCGTAACAGAGGATCTGGCTTCATGTCAGCAGAGAATTAGTCTGCATGTCATAGCAGAGAATGAGGCTTCACGTCAGCCACCACTGCAACAGTCCATTGGCATATATTTAGGCCCAACACACAGGCAGAGGAGAGAGGTCCCGTAACAGAGGATCTGGCTTCATGTCAGCAGAGAATCAGTCTGCATGTCATAGCAGAAAATCAGGCTTCACGTCACCCAGCACTGTAAGAGTCCATTTTCATAAATTTAGGCCCAGCACCCAGGCAGAGGAGAGAGGTCCCTTAACAGACAATCTGGCTTCATGTCAGCAGAGAATCAGTCTTCATATCATAGCAGAGAATCAGGCTTCACGTCACCCACCACTGTAAGAGTCCATTTTCATAAATTTAGGCCCAGCACCCAGGCAGAGGAGAGAGGTCCCGTAACAGAGGATCTGTCTTCATGTCAGCAGAGAATTAGTCTGCATGTCATAGCAGAGAATCAGGCTTCACGTCACCCAACATTGGAACAGTCCATTGGCATATATTTAGGCTCCGGCACCCAGACAGAGGAGAGGTTCTTTCAACTTTGGGTAGCCTCGCAATATAATGGTAAAATGAAAATAAAAATAGGACTGAATGAGGAAGTGCCCTGGAGTCCAATAATATATGGTTAAGGGGAGGTAGTTAATGTCTAATCTGGACAAGGGACGGACAGGTCCTGTGGGATCCATGCCTGGTTCATTTTTATGAACGTCAGCTTGTCCACATTGGCTGTAGACAGGAGGCTGCGTTTGTCTGTAATGACGCCCCCTGCCGTGCTGAATACACGTTCATACAAAACGCTGGCCGCCAGGCAGGCCAGCACCTCCAAGGCATAAAAGGCTAGCTCTGGCCACGTGGACAATTTAGAGACCCAGAAGTTGAATGGGGCCGAACCATCAGTCAGTACGTGGAGGGGTGTGCACACGTACTGTTCCACCATGTTAGTGAAATGTTGCCTCCTGCTAACACGTTGCGTATCAGGTGGTGGTGCAGTTAGCTGTGGCGTGTTGACAAAAGTTTTCCACATCTCTGCCATGCTAACCCTGCCCTCAGAGGAGCTGGCCGTGACACAGCTGCCTTGGCGACCTCTTGCTCCTCCTCTGCCTTGGCCTTGGGCTTCCACTTGTTCCCCTGTGACATTTGGGAATGCTCTCAGTAGCGCGTCTACCAACGTGCGCTTGTACTCGCGCATCTTCCTATCACGCTCCAGTGCAGGAAGTAAGGTGGGCACATTGTCTTTGTAGCGTGGATCCAGCAGGGTGGCAACCCAGTAGTCCGCACAGATTAAAATGTGGGTAACTCTGCTGTCGTTGCACAGGCACTGCAGCATGTAGTCGCTCATGTGTGCCAGGCTGCCCAGGGGTAAGGACAAGCTGTCCTCTGTGGGAGGCGTATCGTCATTGTCCTGCCTTTCCCCCCAGCCACGCACCAGTGATGGACCCGAGCTGCGTTGGGTGCCACCCCGCTGTGACCATGCTTCATCCTCATCCTCCTCCACCTCCTCCTCATCCTCGTCCTCCTCATCCTCCAGTAGTGGGCCCTGGCTGGCCACATTTGTACCTGGCCTCTGCTGTTGCAAAAAACCTCCCTCTGAGTCACTTCGAAGAGACTGGCCTGAAAGTGCTAAAAATGACCCCTCTTCCTCCTCCTCCTCCTCCTCCTGGGCCACCTCCTCTTCCATCATCGCCCTAAGTGTTTTCTCAAGGAGACATAGAAGTGGTATTGTAACGCTGATAACGGCGTCATCGCCACTGGCCATGTTGGTGGAGTACTCGAAACAGCGCAACAGGGCACACAGGTCTTGCATGGAGGCCCAGTCATTGGTGGTGAAGTGGTGCTGTTCTGTAGTGCGACTGACCCGTGCGTGCTGCATCTGAAACTCCACTATGGCCTGCTGCTGCTCGCACAGTCTGTCCAGCATGTGCAAGGTGGAGTTCCACCTGGTGGGCACGTCGCATATGAGGCGGTGAGCGGGAAGGCCGAAGTTACGCTGTAGCGCAGACAGGCGAGCAGCAGCAGGATTTGAACGCCGGAAGCGCGAACAGACGGCCCGCACTTTATGCAGCAGCTCTGACATGTCGGGGTAGTTGTGAATGAACTTCTGCACCACCAAATTCAGCACATGCGCCAAGCAAGGGATGTGCGTCAAATTGGCTAGTCCCAGAGCAGCAACGAGATTTCGCCCATTATCACACACCACCAGGCCGGGCTTGAGGCTCACCGGCAGCAACCACTCGTCGGTCTGTTGTTCTATACCCCGCCACAACTCCTGTGCGGTGTGGGGCCTGTCCCCCAAACATATGAGTTTCAGAATGGCCTGCTGACGTTTACCCCGGGCTGTGCTGAAGTTGGTGGTGAAGGTGTGTGGCTGACTGGATGAGCAGGTGGAAGAAGAGGAGGAGGAAGCCGAGAAGGTGGAGGTGGCAACAGGAGGCAAAGAATGTTGCCCTGCGATCCTTGGCGGCGGAAGGACGTGCGCTAAACAGCTCTCCGCCTGGGGCCCAGCTGCCACTACATTTACCCAGTGTGCAGTTAGGGAGATATAGCGTCCCTGGCCGTGCTTACTGGTCCACGTATCTGTGGTTAGGTGGACCTTGCTACAGATGGCGTTGCGCAGTGCACACTTGATTTTATCGGATACTTGGTTGTGCAGGGAAGGCACGGCTCTCTTGGAGAAGTAGTGGCGGCTGGGAACAACATACTGTGGGACAGCAAGCGACATGAGCTGTTTGAAGCTGTCTGTGTCCACCAGCCTAAATGACAGCATTTCATAGGCCAGTAGTTTAGAAATGCTGGCATTCAGGGCCAGGGATCGAGGGTGGCTAGGTGGGAATTTACACTTTCTCTCAAATGTTTGTGAGATGGAGAGCTGAACGCTGCCGTGTGACATGGTTGAGACGCTTGGTGACGGAGGTGGTGGTGGTGTTGGTGGTACATCTCCTGTTTGCTGGGCGGCAGGTGCCAACGTTCCTCCAGAGGCAGAGGAAGAGGCCGAGGCGGCAGCAGCAGAAGAGGTAGCAGGGGGAGCCTGAGTGACTTCCTTGGTTTTAAGGTGTTTACTCCACTGCAGTTCATGCTTTGCATGCAGGTGCCTGGTCATGCAGGTTGTGCTCAGGTTCAGAACGTTAATGCCTCGCTTCAGGCTCTGATGGCACAGCGTGCAAACCACTCGGGTCTTGTCATCAGCACATTGTTTGAAGAAGTGCTATGCCAGGGAACTCCTTGAAGCTGCCTTTGGGGTGCTCGGTCCCAGATGGCGGCGGGCAGTAGCAGGCGGAGTCTCTTGGCGGCGGGTGTTCTGCTTTTGCCCACTGCTCCCTCTTTTGCTACGCTGTTGGCTCGGTCTCACCACTGCCTCTTCCTCCGAACTGTGAAAGTCAGTGGCACGACCTTCATTCCATGTGGGGTCTAGGACCTCATCGTCCCCTGCATCGTCTTCCACCCAGTCTTGATCCCTGACCTCCTGTTCAGTCTGCACACTGCAGAAAGACGCAGCAGTTGGCACCTGTGTTTCGTCATCATCAGAGACATGCTGAGGTGGTATTCCCATGTCCTCATCATCAGGAAACATAAGTGGTTGTGCGTCAGTGCAGTCTATGTCTTCCACCGCTGGGGAAGGGCTAGGTGGATGCCCTTGGGAAACCCTGCCAGCGGAGTCTTCAAACAGCATAAGAGACTGCTGCATAACTTGAGGCTGAGACAGTTTCCCTGGTATGCATGGGGGTGATGTGACAGACTGATGGGGTTGGTTTTCAGGCGCCATCTGTGCGCTTTCTGCAGAAGACTGGGTGGGAGATAATGTGAACGTGCTGGATCCACTGTCGGCCACCCAATTGACTAATGCCCGTACCTGCTCAGGCCTTACCATCCTTAGAACGGCATTGGGCCCCACCATATATCGCTGTAAATTCTGGCGGCTACTGGGACCTGAGGTAGTTGGTACACTAGGACGTGTGGATGTGGCAGAACGGCCACGTCCTCTCCCAGCACCAGAGGGTCCACTAACACCACCACGACCATGTCCACGTCCGCGTCCCTTATTAGATGTTTTCCTCATTGTTATGGTTCACCACAACAACAAAAATATTATTTGGCCCAATGTATTGTATTCAAATTCAGCGGGATATAAATTTGAGGCCTAGTATTTAGGCGCTGGGTGACCGGTATGGATTTACTAACAGAATTAGACTTGGAAATGCACAGTAGCGTGTGTGTGAAGTTATTCTGAATGACCCTATGTGCACCTTGAATATTATATACCCTTTTAGGGATAGATTTCAAATAGCTCTGATATAGCAGAAACCACTAAATTATGAAATTGCTAAATTGGGAATTGTATTTCAACCCAGAACAAAAAATGTGCTTTGGCGGACACTAAATAACTTGCCCATCCACAACAGGACAGCGGTAACGACAGATTTAGCGGGATATAAATTTGAGGCCTACTATTTAGGCGCTGGGTGACCGGTATGGATTTACTAACATAATTAGACTTGGAAATGCACAGTAGCGTGTGTGTGAAGTTATTCTGAATGACCCTATGTGCACCTTGAATATTATATACCCTTTTAGGGATAGATTTAAAATAGCTCTGATATAGCAGAAACCACTAAATTATGAAATTGCTAAATTGGGAATTGTATTTCAACCCAGAACAAAAAATGTGCTTTGACGGACACTAAATAACTTTCCCAGCCACAACAGTACAGCGGTAATGAGAGATTTAGCGGGATATAAATTTGAGGCCTAGTATTTAGGCGCTGGGTGACCGGTATGGATTTAGTGACAGAATTAGACTTGGAAATGCACAGTAGCGTGTGTGTGAAGTTATTCTGAATGACCCTATGTGCACCTTGAATATTATATACCCTTTTAGGGATAAATTTCAAATAGCTCTGATATAGCAGGAACCACTAAATTATGAAATTGCTAAATTGTGAATTGTATTTCAACCCAGAACAAAAAATGTGCTTTGACGGACACTAAATAACTTTCCCAGCCACAACAGGACAGCGGTAACGAGAGATTTAGCGGGATATAAATTTGAGGCCTAGTATTTAGGCGCTGGGTGACCGGTATGGATTTACTAAAAGAATTAGACTTGGAAATGCACAGTAGCGTGTGTGAAGTTGTTCTGAATGACCCTATGTGCAGCTTGAATATTATATACCCTTTTAGGGATAGATTTCAAATAGCTCTGATATAGCAGAAACCACTAAATTATGAAATTGCTAAATTGGGAATTGTATTTCAACCCAGAACAAAAAATGTGCTTTGGCGGACACTAAATAACTTGCCCATCCACAACAGGACAGCGGTAACGACAGATTTAGCGGGATATAAATTTGAGGCCTACTATTTAGGCGCTGGGTGACCGGTATGGATTTAGTGACAGAATTAGACTTGGAAATGCAGAGTAGCGTGTGTGTGAAGTTATTCTGAATGACCCTATGTGCACCTTGAATATTATATACCCTTTTAGGGATAGATTTCAAATAGCTCTGATATAGCAGAAACCACTAAATTATGAAATTGCTAAATTGGGAATTGTATTTCAACCCAGAACAAAAAATGTGCTTTGGCGGACACTAAATAACTTGCCCATCCACAACAGGACAGCGGTAACGACAGATTTAGCGGGATATAAATTTGAGGCCTACTATTTAGGCGCTGGGTGACCGGTATGTATTTAGTGACAGAATTAGACTTGGAAATGCACAGTAGCGTGTGTGTGAAGTTATTCTGAATGACCCTATGTGCACCTTGAATATTATATACCCTTTTAGGGATAGATTTCAAATAGCTCTGATATAGCAGAAATTACTAAATTATGAAATTGCTAAATTGGGAATTGTATTTCAACCCAGAACAAAAAATGTGCTTTGACGGACACTAAATAACTTTCCCAGCCACAACAGTACAGCGGTAACGAGAGATTTAAAGGGATATAAATTTGAGGCCTAGTATTTAGGCGCTGGGTGACCGGTATGGATTTAGTGACAGAATTAGACTTGGAAATGCACAGTAGCGTGTGTGTGAAGTTATTCTGAATGACCCTATGTGCACCTTGAATATTATATACCCTTTTAGGGATAGATTTCAAATAGCTCTGATATAGCAGAAACCACTAAATTATGAAATTGCTAAATTGGGAATTGTATTTCAACCCAGAACAAAAAATGTGCTTTGGCGGGCACTAAATAACTTGCCCATCCACAACAGGACAGCGGTAACGACAGATTTAGCGGGATATAAATTTGAGGCCTACTATTTAGGCGCTGGGTGACCGGTATGTATTTAGTGACAGAATTAGACTTGGAAATGCACAGTAGCGTGTGTGTGAAGTTATTCTGAATGACCCTATGTGCACCTTGAATATTATATACCCTTTTAGGGATAGATTTCAAATAGCTCTGATATAGCAGAAATTACTAAATTATGAAATTGCTAAATTGGGAATTGTATTTCAACCCAGAACAAAAAATGTGCTTTGACGGACACTAAATAACTTTCCCAGCCACAACAGTACAGCGGTAACGAGAGATTTAAAGGGATATAAATTTGAGGCCTAGTATTTAGGCGCTGGGTGACCGGTATGGATTTAGTGACAGAATTAGACTTGGAAATGCACAGTAGCGTGTGTGTGAAGTTATTCTGAATGACCCTATGTGCACCTTGAATATTATATACCCTTTTAGGGATAGATTTCAAATAGCTCTGATATAGCAGAAACCACTAAATTATGAAATTGCTAAATTGGGAATTGTATTTCAACCCAGAACAAAAAATGTGCTTTGGCGGGCACTAAATAACTTGCCCATCCACAACAGGACAGCGGTAACGACAGATTTAGTTGGATATAAATTTGAGGCCTACTATTTAGGCGCTGGGTGACCGGTATGTATTTAGTGACAGAATTAGACTTGGAAATGCACAGTAGCGTGTGTGTGAAGTTATTCTGAATGACCCTATGTGCACCTTGAATATTATATACCCTTTTAGGGATAGATTTCAAATAGCTCTGATATAGCAGAAATTACTAAATTATGAAATTGCTAAATTGGGAATTGTATTTCAACCCAGAACAAAAAATGTGCTTTGACGGACACTAAATAACTTTCCCAGCCACAACAGTACAGCGGTAACGAGAGATTTAAAGGGATATAAATTTGAGGCCTAGTATTTAGGCGCTGGGTGACCGGTATGGATTTAGTGACAGAATTAGACTTGGAAATGCACAGTAGCGTGTGTGTGAAGTTATTCTGAATGACCCTATGTGCACCTTGAATATTATATACCCTTTTAGGGATAGATTTCAAATAGCTCTGATATAGCAGAAACCACTAAATTATGAAATTGCTAAATTGGGAATTGTATTTCAACCCTGAACAAAAAATGTGCTTTGACGGACACTAAATAACTTGCCCAGCCACAACAGTACAGCGGTAACGACAGATTTAGCGGGATATAAATTTGAGGCCTAGTATTTAGGCGCTGGGTGACCGGTATGGATTTAGTGACAGAATTAGACTGGGATATGGCCAAATAATAACCACACTATTGCTGGTTAAATGCACTTGTTGACGGGCGCAGCTTGCCCCTGATGTAGTATATGGCCAAAAAATGAACAGACTATTGCTGGTTAAATGCACTTGGTGACGGGCGCAGCTTGCCCCTAATTTAGTATATGGCCAAAAAATGAACAGACTATTGCTGGTTAAATGCACTTGGTGTGATAGCTTGACCAACCACACTACTGAGGGTTAAATGCACTTGGTGACGGGCGCAGCTTGCCCCTGATGTAGTATATGGCCAAAAAATGAACAGACTATTGCTGGTTAAATGCACTTGGTGTCACAGCTTGACCAACCACACTACTGAGGGTTAAATGCACTTGGTGACGGGCGCAGCTTGCCCCTGATGTAGTATATGGCCAAAAAATGAACAGACTATTGCTGGTTAAATGCACTTGGTGACGGGCGCAGCTTGCCCCTGATTTAGTATATGGCCAAAAAATGAACAGACTATTGCTGGTTAAATGCACTTGGTGTGATAGCTTGACCAACCACACTACTGAGGGTTAAATGCACTTGGTTACGGGCGCAGCTTGCCCCTGATGTAGTATATGGCCAAAAAATAAACAGACTATTGCTGGTTAAATGCACTTGGTGTGACAGCTTCACCCTGATGTAGGCTTTAGCCAAAAAACAACCACACCATTGAGGGTTAAATGCACTTGGTCGCAGCTTGTGCTGGCGCACCACAAGACACAAAATGGCCGCCGATCACCCCAGAAAAATGTGACTGACAAACGGTCTGGGCAGCCTAAAAACAGTGAGCAATTGAGTATCAGCAGCTCAATGACCCACAGCTGCAGATCGATCAATAATCAAGTCCTTTGGAGGAGTTAATCTGCCTAATCTCGCCCTACTGTCGCAGCCGCAACCTCTCCCTGCGCTAATCAGAGCAGAGTGACGGGCGGCGCTATGTGACTCCAGCTTAAATAGAGGCTGGGTCACATGGTGCTCTGGCCAATCACAGCCATGCCAATAGTAGGCATGGCTGTGACGGCCTCTTGGGGCAAGTAGTATGACGCTTGTTGATTGGCTGCTTTGCAGCCTTTCAAAAAGCGCCAAGAAAGCGTCACAAAAGCGCCAAGAAAGCGACGAACACCGAACCCGAACCCGGACTTTTACGAAAATGTCCGGATTCGGGTCCGTGTCACGGACACCCCAAAATTCGGTACGAACCCGAACTATACAGTTCGAGTTCGCTCATCCCTACTCATGATCCTAAGCATACCACCTCATCAGTGAAGCATGGTGGTGGTATTGTCATGGTTAGCGCATTTCTGGCTGCCAAAAGAACTGGTTCTCTTGTATTTATTAGTGATGTGCGATTTCAACGTAATTCTCAAATCCGACAGTACATTCTAGTATATGGAGACGTTCCCATGGTGATGGGGACGCTCAAACCAGGAATCCAAAGGACAGGTAAGAACAACTTTAGGGAAGTGGGAAAGAAAAAAATATAACAATAAAAAAAAAAAAGAATATTCGATTTTGCAAATATATAGAACTATATTCTAAATATTCGCGAAATCTCGAAGTTACGATATTCGAGAAAAAAATTTGCAATTCGAATATTCGCGCTCAACACTAGTATTTATTGATGATGTGACTGCTGACAAAAGCAACAGGATGAATTCTGAAGTGTTTCGGGCAATATTATCTGCTCATATTCAGCCAAATGCTTCAGAACGCATTAGACGGCGCTTCACAGTGCAGATGGACAATGACCCAAAGCATACTGCAAAAGCAACCAAATTTTTTAAGGGAAAGAAGTGAATGTAATGCAATGGCCAAGTCAATCACCTGACCTGAATCCAATTGAGCATGCATTTCACTTGGTGAAGACAAAACTGAAGGGAAAATGCCCCAAGGACAAGCAGGAACTTAAAAATGCCCCAAGGACAGTTGCAGGAGAGGCCTGGCAGAGCATCACCAGGGATGAAACCCAGCATCTGGTGATGTCTATGCGTTCCAGACTTCAGGCTGTAATTGACTGCAAAGGACTTGCAACCAAGTACTAAAAAGTGAAAGTTTGATTTATGACTATAAATATTGGGATATTCTGTCCCATTACTTTTGGTCCCTTAACAAGTGGGGGGCACATATGCAAACTGTTGTATTTCCTACACCGTTCACGTGATTGGGATGTAAATACCCTCAAATTAAAGCTGACAGTCTGCAGTTAAAGCACATCTTGTCCATTTCATTTCAAATCCATTGTGGTGGTGTATAGAGCCAAAAATGTTAGAATTGTGTCTATGTCCCAATATTCATGGCCTGACTGTATATGCATTTATAAATGTATTCAGATCCAGGTGCTGGTTTAAAAACTACAGAATATTTTTCATGGGACAACCCCTTTAATCACTTACAGAAAACAGAATTAAAATAAAATCTACCTTCAGAAAATAAAAACAATTAGAACAAAACTATATGGTTTTAATTTGTAAAAATTACAGGTGATATTTTCCCTTTTACAATTGTTTCACATTTTCTTCATTTTAATATCAATTTTCATATGTGAATAGTTTATCATATACTGTACATCTATGCTCGTCCTTCTATAAAAATGATCACCAATCAAGATATCAAGATGCCATCAGGAAATTGCTTCTTGGATATTTTTATCCTGCTGTTTTCCTCCCGGTGCAGAAGGACAATGTAATCAAACTGTTTTGTTTCCTTTCATGATTAAAATTGTTCTCCTCTGGTTTTCCTATGTAACGTCCTAAGAATTCCCCATCCTTCAAGTCACCTGTAGTCATTGTGTGTAGACATCTTGGTGCAGATGACTGCTTGACATATAAAATTATTTTAGAGGCCTGTATTCCTCTTAAGGGCCTGTCCCTGTAATTCAGGTTATAGAACTAAAGGGTCCATTGGAGACAGTGGAGTTTATCACACACTTCCATTTACATTATATGAGTTGGAAACAACCGAATGGCTGGTTATTTTTATTGCATAAAGCAGGGATGCTCAACCTGCGGCCCTCTAGCTGTTGTAAAACTACAACTCCCATCATGCCCTACTATAGGCCGATAGCTGTAGGCTGTCCTAGTATTCTGGGAGTTGTACAAACCGGATTCCCAAAAAGTTGGGACACTATACAAATCGTGAATAAAAACTGAATGCAATGATGTGGAGGTGCCAACTTCTAATATTTTATTCAGAATAGAACATAAATCACGGAACAAAAGTTTAAACTGAGAAAATGTACAATTTTAAGGGAATAATATGTTGAATCAGAATTTCATGGTGTCAACAAATCCCAAAAAAGTTGGGACAAGGCCATTTTCATCACTGTGTGGCATCTCCCCTTCTTCTTACAACACTCAACAGACGTCTGGGGACCGAGGAGACCAGTTTCTCAAGTTTAGAAATAGGAATGCTCTCCCATTCTTGTCTAATACAGGCCTCTAACTGTTCAATCGTCTTGGGCCTTCTTTGTTGCACCTTCCTCTTTATGATGCGCCAAATGTTCTCTATAGGTGAAAGATCTGGACTGCAGACTGGCCATTTCAGTACCCGGATCCTTCTCCTACACAGCCATGATGTTGTGATTGATGCAGAATGTGGTCTGGCATTATCTTGTTGAAAAATGCAGGGTCTTCCCTGAAAGAGATGACGTCTGGATGGGAGCATATGTTGTTCTAGAACCTGAATATATTTTTCTGCATTGATGGTGCCTTTCTAGACATGCAAGCTGCCCATGCCACACGCACTCATGCAACCCCATACCATCAGAGATGCAGGCTTCTGAACTGAGCGTTGATAACAACTTGGGTTGTCCTTGTCCTCTTTGGTCTGGATGACATGGCGTCCCAGATTTCCAAAAATAACTTTGAATCGTGACTCGTCTGACCACAGAACAGTCTTAGGATCTTTTGCATTGCATTATACAACACAATGATACCTCCAATTTTCCTTATTGTGTGTACTCCTTTAAACATTTCCTTATTTGGAAGCTTATTGTCCAAGAGAAAGTAATGCTGTACTATAGGATTGTAATATTAATACAATATATCAATCGGCACTGTGGTTTGAAGTAGAGTAGCGGTGCATGTGTCTCAGGGCCGGCCGGCCCGTGTAGATATGGAGAAAAGAGACCTGCACTCGCTTGTTGAGATAATCTTGCTGTGATTTATTGTCACATTCCAGTGACGCGTTTCGGCATACAATCTGCCTTTGTCAAACTGTCTGTACTATAGGATTGGTCAAACTTTGTAGTGTTAACACTTTTCTTGAAAGTTTTGTAAGAATGCTTCTTAGATAAGCTTAGTGTCAGGACATGATGCTACTATATATGTCTCTACATAGGATGGCTCTGCTCTTCTGATATCAACCTCTTAATGAGATCACAGCATCTTCCAAGCCTCATTGCAAATGATGGGATGTACAATTATAAATTGACCTCTCGGTCGTCATATTAATGTTGGCCCGTGAAGATCAATTCAACCTCTGTTATAAAGATAGTCTTTCTAAATAACAGGTACAGTATATCCAGGAGGCCTGTATAGCAGTGGCTTCTCATAGGTCACCATCCATTGATAAACTCTCTAGGAAGAGATCAGCATGGAAAAAGCATTATTCGTCCATACAGGAGATGACACTAATGGAGGAGGATGCTGAGATCACCCTGTTCAATTGCATGCATGAAAGAATAGAGAGGGGGTGCAGGGATCATGGACATTTTACATTGTCCATGGATTAAACTGAAAACTGCCAAAGTTTTATTTTAATGTAATATGACTTTTTGTAGTATTATAAAATTATAAATCCCACGTTCCAAAGAAAATCAGAAAAATTCAACTTGGTTATAGTTATTCCCTGTTAAAACCAGACTCAAAACATGAACTGTATGTTGATGGTTGTCAAGGCTCTCACACTGGAGATCTGCTTTGGACACTGAGGACACTTGCTCTGGTAAAGAAACTAGGGGCTCTATATGGTAAGCAAGTGACAATTTTGCTGGCCAGGCAAATAAATTCAGTGATGATCATGTTGATCGTCTTTTGTGCTGGCTAATGGAGGAGGGCTAATGGAGTGATTATTTTGTTGCTCAGGCAAATAAATTCAGTGATAATCATCTTGATCATCCATGCAGGAGATGACACTCAGGAAACTCATGTTTTGTACTGCTATTGGAGGAGGTTCAATGAAGTGCCTATTTTGGTGGTCAAGAAAATAAATTCAATGATGATCATCTTGATCCCTTGATGTCAGTTGTAGGTTTTGGAGAAATCAACCAAAGAGCAACTTGGACTTTTGCTGTCTGGACTTTTGCATGACCTTCAGTAGACTCGGAGATCAGGATAAACTACTGTCTAAAAATCCCAGAATCTGAATGGAGTTGAACTCAATACATAATGAACTTATCTTTCAAATGTCTAATCCAGGCCAGATACTCTAGATTTCAAGGTCAATTTGAAGCACAGTCTGTCAACCTTTACAGCTGTTTCATTGTCATAATTCTCAAAATCGTGAACAGAAATCAGAATTAAAAAAAAAACACCATCAAAAAATAAAAGCAGATTAGAAAAAAATCTAATATGTTTCACTATCTGGTTTTTACTAGTAAAAAATACAGGTTATACATTCCTTTAAAAACTGTTTCACCATTTATTAATTTTAGTACCCATCTGCATATGTGAATACATCATGGTATACGTCTACACCCGTCCTTCCATATAAGTGATCACCAATCAAGATGTTACGTATCAGGAAATTGTTTCTTGGATATTTTTATCCTGCTGTTTTCCTCCAGGTGGAGAAGGACAATATAATCAAGGCTTTTTTTTTTCCTTTCATGATTAAAATTGTTCTCTTCTTTTTTTTTCCATGAAACGTTGTAAGAATTCCCTGTCCTTCAAATCACCTGTAGTCATTGTGTGTAGAAATCTTGTTGTAGATGACTGATTGGCTACAACTTGGTTGATGGAGGGGAACAAGGCTCTCACTAGATGTGACAGCATAAATTTCATCACTTTTAACACAATCGAATTACAACTGAGTTAATCAGTCATTATTCCATGCCATAAATCAGCCTTTATAAGCATCATTTATTTATGAACACTAGACGCAGGAGCAAAATTATTCTGTTTCCAGGCGCTGCTGATTTATCTCGGGCTTTAGATAACTAATCTGCACTATTTGGATATATTTTAAGGCAATCACCGTTTCTAAGACACTTTCATTTATATTACCTACGTGATTCAATACGGGTTTTGCCAATTTCAAATCAAAATAAATATAAGGAAGAGAGGAGGAGGCAATGGCACCAATTTAGGTCATACTTTTTATATACTTAGTACAATGTTTATTTTTCTAATTACACCAAGTACAAGAGGATGTAAAAAAGAAATCAAGTGAAATTCTGATAATCGGCAAGCTTGGAGCCGCCATTATACTAGGAAGTCTGTCACCTCTAAGATCTATTTCAGAGTAAACATACCACCATGTTGGTAGGTAGGAGGCAATGGGTAACATTAGGGTGGAGAGATGCTGCAACAAACAACCTGCCCACAGTTCACCAAAAACCTTATTTGTATAAAAGGAACAAAAAAAGTCATATCTCTGGTTATATGTCTTATCACCAACCTACATGGTGGTATGTTTACTTTGTGACAGTTAGAACTAGATCCTGAAAGATAGGATCAGCAGCACTCAATGATCACGAGGCTCAGAGCTTCTCCTGGTTATTTATGTCCTGGCTCCACCTTGGAAGCAAATGCTACAGAGTCCACAACCATGACCAGCCGGTCAGGTGACTGCTGTGCTATAGACCAGGTACCTGTGCGCAGTATTTATAATTGGAGACAATGCCTATGGTGGACATTAAACCCCTGAAATTCAGTGGTCAATTGTGACCATGGTATCTGAGCGGTCATTTACAGGGAGCCCAAATGTCCCCCTGCAATGAGTTCATGGGAGCTATTTAGTTATTATGGGCTTGTGAAGGCTTTCAGGCATGCCATCATAAATTTCCTATTAAACTCTGCCTCAGGCAGGGCTTAATATGAAAATATAAATTTTGTCTTAGACTGCTATAATAAAAAAATGTTTTTTAAATATAAAAAAGACCAAAACTATCAAAAACTTAATAATAAAAAGTTAAAATGTCCAGATCTGTCAGATTAATTCCCCAAAAAATAAATAAAAGTTAATCGATGTCATACGTACTCCAAAATACTAAAAGTTAAATTAAAGCTTACCTCAAAAAAATGTATACACACATGCTCTGTAGATTGAAGTATATGTGTCTCAGAACATAGTGATGAAAAGAAAAAAACATTTTAGCAAATTTTTTTTTTTTCCCCAATCCCCTATAACTATTAGACTGGTGGAGGCCCTTCTGCTGGGACCCCCACTGATCATAAGAATAGGGGCCTTTTACCCCATGGAGCTCCCAGAAATGAAAAGATTGGCCAGTCAGGCATGTACAAGGCCACTCCATTCCTTTCTATGCAAGTTCCAGAGAAAGCCAAGTACAGTGCTCCGCAATTTTCAGAACTCCCATAGAAATGACTGGAACAGCAGTTTACATGCCTGACCAGCTGCTCTATTAATGTCAGGGGACTACGTGATCCCCATTCTCGGTATCAGTGTGGGTCCCAGCGGTAGATCGGCCATTTACCTAATAGTTATCCCTTATAAACAGGATATACACCTTCTGAGGCATTTTTTATGATTGAATTTTATAAATTTTGGGCAAAAAAAAATTCAATTGGCCTTTTAATAAAAATGTTGAGCCGTTTCTGAGATACAGAGGTTAAAAATACTACTGTTTGCAAGATGTCACTTTCTGTTTTCTTTGAACCCCCTTCATCTGATGGCTCATAAGTTGCTCTTATCTCTGATCTTTTGATCTCATAAACCCTTATTTAAGCCATATTCTTCTTAGTTGAGTGTCAGGATATCGGACACACACATGAGCCTTCAGATGACGGGATTCAAAGAAAACAGAAAGTGACAGCTTGCAAATATACTGATTTTTAACTCCTCAGAAACAGAAATGGTTGAATATACTTAATAAAAAACTATTTAAAAATGATTTTAGCCTAAAATTAGTTTAATGCGATCATAAATAAATAAATAAATAAATAAAAAATGTCCAGAAGATGTCCATTGACTTTAAGGTGGGAACGGGGATAAGCGATCACCAGACACATTTATCAACACAGCTGCATGTCCGTGGCCAGCTACAATCTTTTTTTTTTTCTTCTGAGCTACCCAAATATAGATACTTCTATTGTTTTTTTCTTTTTTTGAGTGTTGTACAAGAAATCTTATTGGGTCATGCACTTTCTTCGGTCTTATTCCTTCTTCTTTGATTATGTAAATTTGTTAAAGTTTCAAGAACTTTTCTTTTCATGTAACATAACTATACGAGATGTTCGACATTTTTTTCGGCCAATAACCCAATAATGGACAGAACCTGGCTGCAGTAATGTACATAATATAAAATGTTACATAAAGATAAGTAGCTAAAGCCGAACAGGCAGAAGAAAATCATTAAAGTAAAAGATTGACGCCTCTGTGAAATGTTCTCTCATAACACTATGCATGTTAACCTCAATACATAATCCAGGGCTATAAGTGGAAGGAATGAGTATAGGCTTTATTGGAAGTGTATACAATTTTTATAGTGTTATCTTCACATTTTATAGACTATTTGGGGTAAATGATTTCTTTGGAGATTCTACTTATCTAAGTTAATTTAAAAAGTCTATGGAATTACTTTACATGTGCTTCCATTTTACCCAGTACTATACAGATAGAACTACAGTATTCAGCTATCAAAAATAATCTCTTCAAATTTACTATCATGGCATATCTATGATGTAGATGTAATGTTTTTTGTCATCGGTCGTGTCTTGTTGGCATATTGGTTGCCTAACTGGGTTGCCTTACGAAGAGAACCCCTTTCTAAATAGAAGTCAGCTGAAAAACTGCTGATTGCAGTAGGTATGGCTTCTTCTGTCACCAACCATCAGCAATCTGTAAGGGAAATGTAGTACTACATAACAACCATTCAAATGACTGTTTTATGTCAGTGGTTCATGCCAGCCGCCTTCCTTTTACTCAGGGCAGGAATCGGAGCCACCCCATTCACCTTGCGGCTTCTGTCATTCCTGTAGTCCTAGCCCACTGGCCCTCCTTTGCCCTCCAGCAGTGAGACCAGCTGTGTTCATCTTCCTAGCTCGTGTTCCTCTTCCTAGCAGGCTTCAGCTTTGTCTTGTCTTTTCCTCTCCTTACTGTCTCTAGAGAACATGCACTCCCTCTGGCGATTAAAGGGACAGCACAGGCACCCTAATTCTTCCTCAGTCTATGGCTTGTCAACCCTGGGTATTTAAGGTGACTTTCCCTAAGAGAGGGTGCATGAGATATAGCTTATTCTAGATTGTTCGTTCATGTGAAGGTGTGCTGTTCAATTTCTCTGCCTGTGTATCAACTTCTTCCCGATTCCTAACTCTGATAATCTGCTCTCTGACATGACCTGTACCTGATTACCATATCGGACCTTTCAATGCCTTACCTGACCTCAGCCTGTCTCTGACTGTGATTTATCCTGATCCATTGGTGCTTATCAACTGTGGTTTTGACCGCATGGGCCAGCTTAATACTCTAGGAGGTAGCTGCTTAGTGGCTTCCCTGCAGCAAAGTCTAGATTCCTGTATAGGGGTTAAAGTGTGAATACCAGAGTACTGCCATGATAATGCCCTTACATTTAGCCCAAAGTAAAATCTGTTGGTTGGCACAGTGGTTCCGCACTCATTGTCCTAACAAGCTGGTCAACTATGTAAAACATGAACAAGTCAAGTCTGTCAGAGCAAGATCTGTTCTTTATTCATCTAGCTCATAAACAGGAGTCCCAAATTGGGTTCCCCTCTATGATGACTAGACACAAGCAATTCAAGTCTATAGACATTCACTCATCACTAATGATGACCATCTGCTCTGATAACCACACTAGTAAGTAGCCACTTACCAAATTACTTAAAAATTTGGGTTGGATTTCTTTCAACTGAATTTCCCATTACAAAGCTCTAGTTCAAGACATGTCTTCCACAGGGTTTATTTGCTCCACCTGAGCAGATGTTGAAAATATAATGTGTCTTGCTAAGGGCAGTGGATTTATCTCTCTTTAAGGGGGTTAAAGGGGGCATGTGACATTGAAAAAGTCCGTTTTGCAGGAAGCATGCTAAAAAGCAAGAGGAGCTGGGCAGATTGCTCTATAGTTTTGTTAGAAAATATTTATATGAACTTGTAATTTTTTTTCATTTTAAATCTATCCTCATTATGAGCTTATGAATCCAGTGGGCGGTTCTATCATACAGGAAAGACACTCCGTGATAGGACCACCCACTAAACTCCTAATCTCAGAATGAGTCAAGATTAAATTAATAAAATATGCTCGACAGGTTCCACTTGGAACCAAACCCAAGTTCGGGACATGTTTTTTCACAGTACAAATTAATTTAAGAAGTTATTACCCAAAGTCTCGTGAGACTTTATGAAGTAATAACTTTGGCTCATCGGAGCTCCTGTTTCGTACAGTATTGGAACAAAGTTTTATACCAATCGACTTTGGATGTTTCATCTGAAGTCGATTCGCTCATCCCTAAACTTGATGTCTTAAACATAATGGTGATTGATTGTTGCCTGTTTACAACTTTATCATCTACATTAACACCTTCCCAATGCTCCAGAATGGAATAAGCGCCATAGCCACCGGGTGCCTGCTGTTTCACACAACAGACACCTGGGCCAATGTCTGCGATCGCCAATAATGCCGATCCTGGACATTTAACCCCTCAGATGCCAAAAACAAAATTAAATGTATCAGGAAGGGATTAATAAAAGTTTGTGCAAATGTGTCTGTTTATCCACCTATATGGGTGTGAGATTACATCATACTCCGTTGTAGCTGAACTTACCCATTTAGAATGTTTTAGAAAAAATAATAATTTGTAATCAAAAATGTTAAAAACAGTAGCAAAAATGTGGTACAAAATTAGCATGCAATAAACACACTTCACTTTTTTGAGCGAAATATACTGTTGATGTGATGATGGGGCCGGATCAAGGGTGAAATTGAGAGACTTATCTCACAGAGAAGCAGGAGGTGTGTTCTCCATAAAATGAATTCAACTTTATTTCAGCAAGTGTGTGTATATCTACAGGGTTGCACCTAGCCTTTCTGCTGCATAAAATTAAACGGCGCCCCCACCCCAATGCCAATTTCTTAACCTAACCCCTTTGCCACAGTGAAAGCGCTCATTGCCCATGGCCCTTCCGCCGCCCCCCTCTTGCCCCTACCTGGTGCTGCCTGAGGCGATTGCCTCACTTGGTTTCATTGGTGGTGCACCCCTGGATATCTATCTATCTACAGACATCATATCATTATAGCTGTAGACCAAAAAGCAGCGAAACTCTCACAAAAGTGAAGACAAAACATTCGGTGAAGTTAGTATATCTTGAGATTACTGTATGTAAAAATGCAAGCATCAGCACGAGATATAGGGCACATGGGAATAAAGGAGGGGAGAAGAAGGAGACAAGGTGGAGTCTATATGATTTCCTTTACACCCTCCATGGCTATCTGACTCAGTGACGTTGCAGAAGGTACCTGCAAGCAGGGGCTTAGCTAAAATGGGTACGAGATAGCAGGCACATTTGGTCCAAAGCCTCTCTAACACACAAGAAAACACTAGTAATTGCACTTGATAGGTGGGTGCCTTGTTAGCAAAGTTGCCTTTGGGCTCAAAAGCTTACGCCTCTGCCTAAGAGTCTATAATAGAGATCGGCAGGGGCGCCATGCACCGCACAGGGTCTGCACACATCGACACTAGAAAACTCATCTCACCATTGATGGATCCAGCTAAGAATTGGATCCGATCCCATATACATTAAGTGTATAACAACTGTTTGTTTTTGCTTGTATTCTGGCTAGTTAAATGAAAATTTACAACCCCCCGCTGTCCGGGATGACAATTAGTCTGCAATCAATTCCTGTTTAATGAAATTTAGGCCACACACAATTAGAAGGCACTGAAACCCCCCTGAGTGTATTTTGGAAGTGATAATGAAGGGAAATGTAATAGAAATGCAGGCGCCGTCCTCAGACATCTATGTCACAACACCCGGAAATATTTACTTATTAGATGCTTCTGCTCAATCAGTCTGGAAGAACATACACATTAGTGTCAGCGAGAGAAACCTCCCCGATAGATGGGGAACAAAGGGAAAGCTTATTTTACTATATAACGCTACGGCGTGAGGATGGAACAGAAATCCTTACAATCAGTATGTGCTCTATAGGTCCGAGAGGTGACGTCTGCGGGAAAAGATTAAGGGGAGATTTATCAAAACTGGAACTAATCATATTCCACCTTTCTATCCGATTGGTTGATATAAACAGCTAAACAAGTTTTCCTTTACAACATGTTTGATAAATCTCCCCCTAGTTCCCTTACTTCTAAATTTGTGTTGACTGAAATGCAGGTGAAACTCGAAAAATTTGAATATCGTGCAAAGTTCATTTATTTCAGTAATCCAACTTAAAAGGTGAAACTAATACATGGGATAGACTCATTACATGCAAAGCGAGATATTTCAGGCCTTTATTTGTTATAATTTGGATGATTATGGCTTATAGTTTATGAAAACCGCAAAGTCACAATCTCAGGTCTCCTTTGCTCAGGGGGTATGGATTAATTAGCTGACTAGAGTGTGACACTTTGAGCCTAGAATATTGAACCTTTTAACAATATTAAAATTTTAAGTTGGATTACTGAAATAAATGAACTTTTGCATGATATTAAAATTTTTCGAGTTTCACCTGTAGATAGATAGACAAACAGATACTGTAGATAGATAGATAATACAGTTGCAAGAAAAAGTATGTGAACCCTTTGAAATTACATGGATTTCTGCACAAATTGGTCATAAAATGTGATCTGATCTTCATCTAAGTCACAACAATAGACAATCACAGTCTGCTTAAACTAATAACACACAAAGAATAAAATGCTACCATGTTTTTATTGAACACACCATGTAAACATTCACAGTGCAGGTGGAAAAAGTATGTGAACCCTTAAATTTAATAACTGGTTGAACCTCCTTTGGCAGCAATAACTTCAACCAAACGTTTCCTGTAGTTGCAGATCAGACGTGCACAACGGTCAGGAGTAATTCTTGACCATTCCTCTTTACAGAACTGTTTCAGTTCAGCAATATTCTTGGGATGTCTGGTTGGTTGAATCACTTTCTTGAGGTCATGCCACAGCAACTCAATCGGGTTGAGGTCAGGACTCTGACTGGGCCACTCCAGAAGGCGTATTTTCTCCTGTTTAAGCCATTCTGTTGTTGTTTACTTCTATGCTTTGGGTCGTTGTCCTGTTGCAACACCCATCTTCTGCTGAGCTTCAGCTGGTGGACAGATGGCTTTAAGTTCTCCTGCAAAATGTCTTGATAAACTTGGGAATTCATTTTTCCTTCGATGATAGCAATCCGTCCAGGCCCTGACGCAGCAAAGCAGCCCCAAAGCATGATGCCCCCAACACCATACTTCACAGTTGGGATGAGGTTTTGATGTTGGTGTGCTGTGCCTCTTTTTCTCCACACATAGTGTTGTGTGTTTCTTCCAAGTAACTCAACTTTGGTTTTATCTGTCCACAGAATATTTTGCCAGTACTGCTGTGGGACATCCAGGTGCTCTTGCAAACTGTAAACCTGCAGCAATGTTTTTTTTGGACAGCAGTGGCTTCCTCTGTGATATCCTCCCATGAAATCCATTCTTGTTTAGTGTTTTACGTATCGTAGATTCGCTAACAGGGATGTTAGCATATGCCAGAGACTTTTGTAAGTCTTTAGCTGACACTCTAGGATTCTTCTTCACCTCATTAAGCAGTCTGCGCTGTGCTCTTGCAGTCATCTTTACAGGACGGCCACTCCTAGGGAGAGCAACAGCAGTGCTGAACTTTCTCCATTTATAGACAATTTGTCTTACCGTGGACTGACGAACAGCAAGGCTTTTGGAGATACTTTTATAACCCTTTCCAGCTTTATGCAAGTCAACAATTCTTAATCGTAGGTCTTCTTAGAGCTCTTTTGTGCGAGGCATCATTCACATCAGGCAATGCTTCTTGTGAAAAGCAAACCCAGAACGGGTGTGTGTTTTTTATAGGGCAGGGCAGCTGTAACCAACACCTCCAATCTCATCTCATTGACTGGACTCCAGTTGGCTGACACCTCACTCCAATTAGCTCTTGGAGATGTCATTAGTGTAAGGGTTCACATACTTTATCCACCTGCACTGTGAATGTTTACATGGTGTGTTCAATAAAAACATGGTAACATGTAATTCTTTGTGTGTTATTAGTCTAAGCAGACTGTGATTGTCTATTGTTGTGACTTAGATGAAGATCAGATCACATTTTATGACCAATTTGTGCAGAAATCCATTTAATTTCAAAGGGTTCACATACTTTTTCTTGCAACTGTAGATGGATAGATAGATAGATAGATATACAGTATGAGATAGCTATATGATAGGTGATGGCCACACACTGACGACGCTCATGTACACACCTTTTTTTCATAGAGCCTTTGATTTGAACAGGTGAGCAAAGTGCTGCATGCTACAATTTTTTCTGCACAATTGTTAGTCCATGTGAGAAATCGGACGAGTGAATTGACCCATTGACTATAATGTTTCAGTGTTTAGTCCATGTGCCAACCGTTCTGCACATGAACATCACTCACGTGAATGAGGCTTACATTGTACCTAGCCTTTTGAAGCAGTTTGTGAAAAACTATTCTAAATGACATACTGTATCATACATTTTTGTAATATACTTATTTTTTTCCCGTTTCACTTACAAAATAGACATCTAAAGTTCAGGTGTCTATAGCACTTTAGAATCTGTACACACGTACTCCGCGGATTCCGCTATGGGGCCGCAGCGAGGGTTGTACTGGCTGGAGCACACAGCGCCGCTTCTGCTTGTGCCAGCTCTACTTTGCCATTCCGATTCTGTCCTCGGTAGAGATGGCCTTGCAGTTCGCCCGGCGGTCGTTTCGCAGCGAACTTTGCTCGTTCGCGGTTTGCCGAACGGCCGAACATATGGCGATGTCCGCCGGCGCCATATTCTTTTACATTGTGAAGAACTTTGACCCATGACACATCCATCAGGTGGTACAGGACAGCCAATTGAGACGTTTCAGCACATGGACATACCCCCTACCTTATAAATAAACCTGATCTGGCCGCCATTTTACATTCAGTCTTTTGCCAGTGTAGCGAGAGGTTGCTGTGTGGAGCAGGGACAGACTGTTAGGGACACCAAACGCTAGCTAATAGGGCCACAAAAATCATTTTAAGGACTAGCGTAGGAGTGCTCTCGATATGTGTGATACACAGAGGGGTGCGATATACTTATAATATACTATCTAACACATAAAGTATATTATAGTGCATTTGTATTGTGCAGCAGTTGTGTGCGGTTCTGCTGCGATACCGCAGCTAGATAGAGGGACAAACGCTATTGGAACAAATAATTTCTACTGGTGTGATATACCTGTTGCCCCCCCAAAAAACCTTATTGAAGAAGGGGTGTGATATACCAATTATATACTTTCTATATAGTGCAGTTGGGTAGTGCTGCAATTGTTTGCGGTTTTGCTGCGTTACCTCAGCTACACAGAGTGACAAACGCCATTGGAACAAATAATTTCTACTGGTGCGATTTACCAGTTGATCCCCCCAAAAACTGATTGAAGCGGAGTGTTATATACCAATAATATACTTTCTATATAGTGCATTTGTATTGTGCAGCATTTGTTTGCGGTTTAGCTGCGTTACCTCAGCTACAGATAGTGACAAACGACATTGGAACAAATAATTTATACTTGTGTGATTTACCAGTTGCCCCCCCCAAAAAAGTGAAAAAAAATTGGCCTACAGTAAAATTTTATCCATTGACTGCATAATGTACCTCGAGCCACATAATCAGAATTTCTTTTATGTCAGGTGAATGCCTAATTTTTCAATTCCGTACACCCGTGGCCTAAAATGAAATTTTCTAGGCTCCAACAGGTCACATTTCAGAGAATTTCCCTTTTAAGACGCATAAAAATGTCCCCTGATTAAGGAACATATTTTTTGTGGGAATTTTTGTTATTGATCCCTCTCTGGTATGTCACTGTCCATGTTGTGGGACTATTTGTGCACTTCTACTAAGTTGGTGGCTGCAAATATGAGCTGAAGGTTTTTCAGGTTCGCCTGCCATTAAAGCCGTGAACTTGCGTTTCGCGAACATTTGATAGCGTTTGCAAACCGTCCCGGCCAATTTTCGTCCATCATTATTCCTCAGCAGCGAGGAATGAGAGCGCATTAATTGCACTCTTTTCTCTCCACTCGTTCTAGGGATCGGTGGGGGTCTCAGCACTCAGATCGCCACTGAGCTAAACTTGTTTCAAAGTTTTAGAAAAGTTAGTGACTCTTTTAAAAAATGTAAGTGTTTTAAGAATTTAGGCATTTTTTTATTTTTTATTATTATTATATTTATTTATGTATCTTTTACATATAATTATTTTTGATGCGTCCTAGAAACAGTATCTGTCAGCAACAAGATGCTGCATTGACATCATGAAGTAGCGGTAACCTCCTGAAATCTGACAGATCCTTCCATAAAATCAGTTGTCAGAACTGCTATGGTCTCAGGAAATTCAAGATCTGCTATTTTATCTTTCCTTTTTGGCAGTTGTGTCATTACCGTGAAGCATGTGCAGCTCTATCCATTATGCATATCTCCCATCCCCGTGCTCCAGACGCTGCATCTCATTTTTCTCATCAGCTTAGTCAATTTTTCTTTTTAATTTATGAGATATTCTGTATACAAGGTCCCCAGTGAGAGAAGGTACAAATTAACTCAAATAACTGGGTCTCTTTTGCCCTAATTTAAATAATCAGGTGTTTAATATTTGATGTTGAATGATATTGTACATATTACATATCGCTATAGCTTTGTTGTACAGATTTAAAAAGCTACATGAGGTTATATGTACTATCAAATTCCTTGAAAATTTCACTTTTTATTAAATATAATTAAAAAGAGTATATCATAATCACAGTAGGGATGCAAATATAAAACGTCACATATCATCTTCTGTATTTAAATTATGTTCATGAAAAAATCCATTAGTAATAAAAAGATTAATAGCAAATCTCCTACAACTGTTAAATTCCTATGAAGAATAACACTGTTCCTCTTACTCTTATATGCGTATTTATTAGATGACGGGATGTATCGTGAAATGTATATAGGCGGTAAAGTATCTCCGAAATAAGATCCCTCACACCTATCCTATACGTCCGTACTAACTAATACACAATGTGGAGATAATAAAAACAATTACCATAATGCTAGGACCTCTTTAGAAGTGACATACCTGACCTTTGAAAATGAAAGTGACGACGTCCCCTCAAGGCGCGTTTCGTGTATTGCTTCTTCAGGCTATTTGCAAATGTTTTTCCCCCAATCTAATGTAATGTTATGTTATATACTGAAATGCTACAATATGTTTATGTACATCTGGCATGACCTGGTATGATTGGCAGGGACAGAGTTAACCACCCTGTTCCTCCCTTCTCGGCAGGAGTAGACTGGCCCTACTTCCTTTAGAGGGAGTTCTAGTGAGTGAGAAGGGAGGAAGCAAGTCTATGTGCTCCTACTTCTTAGACTAACTGATCTCTGTGAAAGATACTTCTTCTGCTATAGCCAGGAAGAGAAAGAAAGAAGGACTTAGAATATACATGGCCAAGCATAGGAGTCAGCAAAGTAACCTGTGACTACAGCTAACCAGACTTTGCTGCTTGTGAGGGATTACGGTAAAGACACTCATTACCTGGGCAGATGTTCCTCTAAACAACTGTACCCCGCAGAGGACACTACAGCCATAATTGCCAAATGAACGTTGCTTCTATTAAAAGAGACTTCATTAAGATAGCATACCAAGAGTGCCATTACTTGCCACTTTACCAGCTACTATACCTCGCTATCTGGGAAAAGGATTTGCGCTGTGTACAAATTATTATTAGATGTACTACAATTCCTATTTTGCACTCAAGTAAAAACAGACGTTTCTTCTGGCCAGGTTTCCTTAATCTTACTGCATCAAACGCTGCCTGGCATCCATACAGCCAGCAACACCAAGGGCACCTCAAACTGCCATCAGTCAGGAGTCCCAACTACAGGGAGTGCCCCAAGGGAAGAAAGGGTGCGCCCTACCGCCGTAGGTAGCAATTGCTTGAGGGAAACCACTGTGACACATCCTATTGTCAGAGCCACTACCAATCTAACCCTCTGCTTTGGGTTCTCAAAACTAAACAATGCAGTTATATTCTATCCACGTTATCTTCCTTTAAAAAGATTTTCTTCCTCTAAATATTTGTATTCATTTCAAAACCCTTCATGTTTTTAGTGTCTGAACACATATTGAACAAGTGACTAAATGAACGGAGATGTGCACTGTGTATGTCATATCGCATCATATTTAGAACATCAATTTAATTTATATGTATGACTCTGCCATCATGTCATATCTTACCGCAGACCTAAAGTAAGGACGGAGCTCATGAATAATCTATACTAATTGTTTTGTGAGATAAAGGATGCATGGCAACCATGTTTCGCATCCTCGGGTGCCTCGTTGTGCCTCTGTGGGAAATTCATTATTTGTGCTGTTTGGTTTCAACAGATCGGACAGATCTTAATAGGTCAAACGTTTTGCACTGATTCCTTTCTTAATATGCTGTATCTTTATAGCGTTAAAGGGAATGTGTCATCAGAAAAGGATCTATTGTTTAAACCAGAGATGCCCAACCTGCGGCCCTTCAGCTGTTGCAAAACTACAACTCCCAGCATGCACTAATAGCTGTAAGAGTTCCAGTTTTGCAACAGCTGGAGGGCTGCAGGTTGGGCATCCCTAGTTTAAACATATTTAACATATTTTGTATGAATTTTTGTTTTTTTGTTTTTTTAATTTTATTTTCCATGTCAATGTTGATATATATATATATATAAAAAAAAAAAATATTAAATCCTGCTGTTTTCACACTGGCCACTAAGCCTAATAATAGATGCCAGTTATTGGTCTGTACAAATCACGTTACTGCAGTTATCTGCTTATCTTTACAGGCAGGATTAGAGATACAGATATCACCTAGCTAGATAGATATAATATAGATAAGAATAGATAGATAGATAGATAGATAGATAGAGACATCATATTGTTAAAGCTTGTCTATTCCCTCCAGACCTCTCCACAAGTCACAGAGCATGCCTAGAACATTCTTGCATAGAAGTCAATGAGTCAGCTCCTGTCCATTGTGTCTGTGGCCCATGGTGGCTGCTGTAAAGTATATCTCTAAATCGGCGCACCCCAACTCCAGTCCTCAGGGCCCATCTGTCGGTCATGTTTTCAGGATTTCCTTAGTGTTGGGCAGGAGATATAATTAGTGTCAATGCCTCAGGACTTACCAAAGGTTTTCATTCTATGGGATACTATTAAAACATGACCAGCAGGTGGGTCCTGAGGACTGGAGTTGAGGAACACTGCACTAAATGCTGGTAAGAATAGCTCAGGGAAGATAGCCGCTCCCATAATTATGTTAAGGAAATAAAATAAAAACATCTGCAATCAGAAAATAAAAACAGATTAGATAAAAAGTAGGTTTTTATTGGCAGAAAAAAAGGATTGGTGACACAGTTCCTTTAAATGATTGCTGCCACCACCACTTGTGGGATTTAGATGCCTTTGTCAGTAGGCTCCTAAGCTCACCATAGAGGTGGCTGCAGGCAGAGCGTTATCATTTATTTCAGGCTAAGTGATACATGCTGTTTCTCCAGTTATCAGGAAGAGAAATCGGCCCTATAATTAAAGGTGTCACACAGTTTAGAAAACCCATGTCCATATACTCATAGTAGGAATTCCACATTAAAGGGGTTGTCCAGTTCAAGAAGGAAACCTGGCAACCCTTGGGATCAGCCTGCAATAAAGAACTGATAAGTACTTATCTGGAAGATCCAGTGCCACCACTGCAGTTCTCTCTGCCAGCCTCTATTTACCTGGTTGCAGAGGTGACATCACATCAACATGTACCACTGCAGCCAATTACTATCCATTTAGCTAAAGTCCCTGGCAATCCAATGCAGTTAACAAGTTAATAATAAAGTCCCTGGTGTCCCAGGACAGTGAAAATATTTATAGCAAAACCTCTGATAGTTGAGGTCAGTTAAAGTGTTAATAGTAAAACTCCTGGTGGTTCAGGGCAATGACGGTGTTTATAGTAAAGTCACTGGTGGTCAAGGGCAGTAAAGATGTTAATAGTAAAGTCCCTGGTGGTCCAGGGCATTGAAGGTATTAACAATAAAGTCTATCTATGGTGGTCCAGGGCAGTGAGGGTGTTTATAGTAAAGTACCTGGTGTTCCAGAGCAAAGAGTGTATTAATAGTAAAGTCTCTGCTGGTCTGGGGCAGTGAGGGTGTTTATAGTAATGTCACTGGTGGTCAAGGGTAGTAAAGATGCTAATAGTAAAGTGCCTGGTGGTCCAGGGCAATGAAGGTATTAATAGTAAAGTCTCTGATGGTCCAGGGCAGTGAGGGTGTATAGTAAAGTCTCTGGTGGTCCAGGGCAGTGAGGGTGTTTATAGTAAAGTCCCTGGGTGTCCAGGACAATGAAAGTTTTAGTAGCAACATCTCTGTTATAGTATTAAAATTAAAGACTCTGGTGATCCAGGGCAATTAAGGTGATAATAGTAATGTCCCTGGTATTCCAGGGCAGTGAAGGTACCAATAGTAATGCCCCTGGTGGTCCAGTGCAGTGAAGGTGTTAATAGTAAAATCCCCAGTGCTTCTGGGTAGTAAATGTGTTAAAAGTAAAGTCCCTGGTGGTCTAGAGCAGCGAAGGTCTTAATAGTAAAGTCCCTGGTAGTCCAGGTCAGTGAAAGTTTACATTCTCCATTCACAGGTTGCTTCTGGGTGGAAAGAGGTCAGTCCTTTGGCAATTGTCCATTTTGCCACTCTCTAAAAGCAGCTCTGTATTCAGTAACATAGGAAAAACTAACTCTAGGAGCTCAGCTGTTAAAATGCTTGTAACGACAAGCTTGTTGACTGTTTCCTATAATAAACTGCAGAACTGAGAATGCAGCTCTTGGTTCATTTTAAAATATTTAATGCAAAGTTATTCAACTTTTTATGTAGATCATGTTTATCTATAAACTGCAAATGACACACTGTGAACGGCATTCAAAAGTGAACTTGCAATTTCAATTTTATCAGAAATTTTTATTCCATACGGAAACTCTGCGGCGTGCACTAATTGACTTATATGTAATTTTCTACACAAAATGCCCATGTACCATATTTTCAGATTAATGTGTGCTGACAATAGCTTGCCAGCCATAATGCTATTTCTCTCCGGTTATTTAACACAACAATGAGCCATATGACTCTCCACCAATATTTATCATTATTTTTAACTTCTGTTCTTCCCATAAAAAGCCCCTGAGTTCCATTGTCCTCCATTTTAGCAGCAACCTCATTGGACGACTGAGCAGAAAGATGTGCTGCAGATTTAAATCCCTACAAGGAATCGTTTGGCACCTGCACAATGGCGGCGGGACAAGCATGTACCGCAGTGCCGCCTGACAATCAGACGAGGGATTTTATCATTTATATAATTTCGCTTCTCTGTTTGGATTTTGCAGCTGAATAAACATTGCCCAATTTCAATTCAAAAACGTAACATAAAAGACTGTCGATTCCGGCGCTGCTCCTGCCATGTGTTTGAAAGACGTGCCAAATGTATTTCGGATACAGAGCTGAGTCTACGTCTGTGTCAGCTACATTGTTCCATAAAACTGCATAGGCTTATTCAAACAAACTTCTTAAAGGGATATTCCCAAAGCCCCCACCTCTTCTCATTTTAGTAATTAAGGGGTTGTCCCCCTTTTGGGGGTCTGGCAAACCCCCTTCCTGGCCAAACCTGCAAAGGGGAAGCATACTTACCTGCACCCCACCACTAGGCCCCGGCTCCTTCGCTCCTCATCCAGCACCATTTTACTGTGATTTAGGTAGTTTTAGGCCTCTTTCACATGGGCGTTGCGTGTGAGGGCCGGATAGGATGCGGGTGCGTGTGGGGTGAGTTTTGTATGCGATTGCATTGCGTTCTTCAGTTTTTTACACGCGAGTGCTATGCATTTTGCATGCGTGTGAGAAAAAAACTGAATGTGGTACCCAGACCCAAACCCAGACTTCTTCAGTGAAGTTTGGTTTTGGGTTAGGTATTCTGTAGATTTTAATATTTTCCCTTATAATACAATTCTTAATACAGAATGCTAAGTAAATTAGGGATGGAGGGGTTAAAAATAAATACAATTAAACTCACCTCATCCACTTGTTTGCGAAGTCCGGCTCGTCTTCATTCTTCTTCTTTGAGGACCTGGGAGGAAAAGAACCTTTGGTAACGTCACTGCGCTCATCACATGGTCCATCACCATGGTAATAGACCATGTGATGAGCGCAGTGACGTCCCCAAAGGTCCTTTTCCTCCAAGGTCCTCAAAGAAGAAGAATGAAGACGAGCCGGGCTTCGCGAACAAGTGGATAAGGTGAGTTTAATATATTTTTTTTTTAACACCTCCATCCCATTACTTAGCATTCTGTATTAAGAATGCTATTATTTTTCCTTATAAATATGTTATAAGGGAAAATAATAAAGATCGGGTCCCCATCCCGATTGTCTCCTAGCAACCATGCGTGAAAATCGCACCGCATCCCCACAATATAGAGCTTTCTGCAATTTTTACGCAACACACAATAAAAATCACCACTCATCTGCACAGCCCCATTGGAGTGAATGGGTCTGGATTTAATGCGGGTTCACCTCACGCATTGTACCCGTGCTGAATTCTCGCCCGTGTAAAAGGGGCCTTAGGGGTTTAACAGGGAAAGTGAGCGGCTGGTCACTCAAAGTTGTGTGTTTCATAGTTTCATACAACTGCTAGAAAGTTCTGCATTACAAAATCTACAACAACCCAATTTTTTACTGTAAATGGACAGCCAGCCAACCTTTTATTTGTGGGGGGAAAAATAACTCAAGTTTCTACAGTTTCTACAGCTTATTGCCATCACCTCCAGCATCAATAAAATATATTCTGCTACAAACGCTGAGCAATTGCCCCCTTTTTTTTCTAAAAACTAGTTTCTTCAATGCATCTACTGTTTGTAATTTGACAATTCAGAGCATTTCAGTAACACGTGGTATTACTTCAAGATACCGTGCAGTTGCAGATAACGCATTTCACTGCAGCATCGAAGCAACAAGGTCAGGTCCCTTTGAGGATTTTAATCCTATAGAAGATTAAATGAAGGTATACTTTATATTGGCTGGTTTTATTTGGAAAGGAAAGATGACAGTCTGAAGAATATGTAAAACAAGTGAGGATGAAGAGCAAACCTGAAACTATGGAATCAAGGTTCATCAAATTTGAGAAATAAAAGGAGAGGGGTAGGGTTTGGTCATTTTTTTTCTTTTTCTTTCCTTTTTCTTTTTCTTTACTATTTTCTTTTCCCTTTTTTTATATTATTAATTTGTAATATGATTCATTAGGGGGTATACACTTGAACTGTGATTCACTATGATTTTGAATATTTTTATTTTTATTCATTGTTATGCACATACTATTTGTATTTTATTATGCTTTTTGACTTTTTGGTATTATATTTATGTATAATAGTCATCAATTTGGAATATATTAGTTGGGTATGTATGCATTTATTTATGTATTCCTTTTTGTTTTTTGATGCACTGTACTATATATACAGTACAGACCAAAAGAGTTTTCTTTATTTTCATGACTATGAAAATTGTAGATTCACACTGAAGGCATCAAAACTATGAATTAATGTGGAATTATATACATAACAAAAAAGTGTGAAACAACTGAAAATATGTCATGTTCTAGGTTCTTCAAAGTAGCCACCTTTTGCTTTGATTACTGCTTTGCACACTCTTGGCGTTCTCTTGATGAGCTTCAAGAGGTAGTCAGTCACCTGAAATGGTCTTCCAACAGTCTTGAAGGAGTTCCCAGATTTGACTTTAGCATAAATTATGTATACAGATATAGGACAGCTGAATTAAAAATGGAAATTCTGCATTGACAAAACTCTCTACTGCTACATCTGTAAGAATGGCAATTTATTTACTATATGGATGCACTCAGTGAAGGGCTGAGTACAATATATGGTCTATTTCTCCCTTAGGATGCCATCCCTTGTGCTAGGAACATTAAAAGCCTATAAGGGATAAGCAATTCATGCAGCCGGCTAATTACCTGCCACTTGATTGAAAGGTGATGATTGGGCTCCCGGGATGAATAGAATTTGCATTCTGCAGTACCTTTTTGTGTCAACAGTAATAGTTTTGGTGAAGAGTGCTTGGGAGTTGTTCTAAGTGGTTTATGTTGGGCGGTTTGCAGATCCGCATTCAGCTTGCAGCGCTAAGATGATTCTACTATCTTTTTGTGATGCTTGTAGAATTCTACTGCATTGTACATGAACTGCGCGATCCACAGGCTCAAAATCAATAGTTCTTTTTGTCAGGCTCATGTCTGTGTACTGTTTTCAAGAAATTATCAGTATCGAAGGAGTTCTTCACCAGTATTTGATTGTACAAGTATGATTTCTACACAAAACCTTGGTAACTTCTTAGGGAACATAGTCCTTCTAAATTGAATACAAAATACTAGTTGATCTTACTGAGTTATCTTAGAAGGGTCTGCAAGAAAAAGTAGACTCTCCTGACATGTCTGCTTTGGTAGCTACTTGCATTCCCCATATGATAATGATTCTGTAGAATCTATTGTTATGACTCTATGTTGTTCCATTCCTCTAGTACTGCTACTATAAATGTATGAATTTATTTATTGCTGGATGTTGGCATTAAATTTATCAAATGGGTGTGCCCCTGCAAAGTCTATCAACACCAGCACTGATTGAACAGTATTAGACTGTGCAGGGACACATCGCCAACTGGTAACACCCAGTTGGTAATTTATTCATAAACTTCTAGTAAGAAGAGTAGAGAAATGATACAACATAGAGTCATAACAATAGATGCTCCAGAATGGTCATTTAATGTGGAATTCAATTATTTACTAAAACTGAAGAGTCAGGAGTGGTGACCGCCTGACAGGTCCTCTTTAAAAAACTTTTAGGACAAGACCTATTAAGTGCATTGTGTCATTTGTACCTCATTTCTCACCCGTTTGCCCTGCTGTATGTCTGCAAACTGGCCATGGCCAGGACCACTAAGGATTCTTAAATTAACCCTCCCCCTCACAGTCCTAGACCACTAGGTATACTGATATTAACCTCTTTACTGCCCTAGGCCAACTAAAATATTGTCTTTAAACTTTTTACTGCCATAGATCACCAGGATTGCTGCCTCTAACACCTTCCAGTGCCATAGACCATGAGATATATCTACAATCTACATGACTCTTTCACTGCCACTAGGGATTCAGACAGTTGTATTTCTCGGCCTCCGTTCCGTTTTTTTTGCAGATAGGATGGGGACCCATTCATTTCAATGGGTCAGCAAAAAAATGCTGATAGGTCATCCATTTGTGTTCCGCGTCTGTTGTCCGTGTTTCCCTTCAGCAAAAGAAATAGTGCATGTCCTATTTTTTCACATTTGCGGACAAGGATAGGCATTTATTACAAAGGATCTGCGAAAAAAAAACGGATCCTCCCAAAAAAAACGGATGCCGCATCAGTTTTTTTTTAGCGGACGCACAATTTGCGGACGCAATGTGCATGAGGCCTAAAGAGAATGCGTCACCGAAAATGGATAGCAAAACATATCCTTTTTCTAATATGTTTTAATTTTCTGACTGCAGACTCTATTTCCTGAACATGATTAAGGAGGCAGCCATCTTTCCTGAGCTATTATTGAAAGCTTTTAGAGATAAGATTTACAGCAGCTATCATGGGCCATAGACACGATGGACAGCATCGGACCTTATTAACTTCTATGGGAGAGTTTTTAGGCATACTCTGTTACTTGTACAGAGGTTAGGGGGTTGGAAATAAACCGATATCACCTATTTTCAGTGGTGGATCCTGTATTATATAAATATAGATCATATCTGTCATTGTAATCCTGCCTGTGATGATAAGTAGATGACTGCAGAAAAGTGATCTGTACTGACCAAGAAGTGTCAACTATTTTAGGCCTGGTGGCCAGTGCAAAAACTTCAGGATTTTTTAAAATAGATATTGATGTGTAAAATTAAAAATAACCACCAAAAAGTATTTAGAAATAGGTTTAACATAGAAATAGGATTTAAACAATGGTCATTTTCGTATGACACATTTCTTTTAGTCTCTACAACAGTACTCTGCAAACATTGAGTATATGAACTAATACTGTATTCACTATATGATTGAATAATAGGTACTTAGCAAAAATATTTAGATCAAAATCATTTGAGCCCATCTACCATTTCAAGGTGACCTCTTTTAGATGGGACTCTACAATGACTCCTGTTCTTGTGCCGACTAGCCTCAAATGAATTCAAGGAGAGTAGATCCCAGCTATATGTCTATATACTGCTCTAAAGATGGGTTTGTTATGAGTGCAAGACCAACATGGAGGCAGACACAACTCCAAACATAGACTCTGCAAACATAGAATATATTAACTAATGCTAAATACACTATATATGAATATGAGGAACTTAGCAAATATATTTCGATCAAAATCATTTGTGCCCATCTACGACGGCAAGGTGACCTCTTTTAGATTGGACCCTACTCCTCTTCTTGTGCCAACTAACCTCAACTGAATTCAGATAATTCAGAGAGAGCAGCTCTGTATTGCACAGCTTAGGGCATTTTCACTCATATACATTGGAAAAATCCATCTGTGGAGCCCCCAGCAGAAATCTGAGGTTGAGCCTTGCACTCCACAGTGACAATCCACAATTGCATTGTATGACTTGTTGCATTAGAAAATCCAAGGCATCCATCATTGAGAAAGTACCCTTCCATATTCTTACATGAAGACCTAAGATGTGACCATGCAACCAGCTTCAATCCCCTTTCAATGTATTGTCATGCTAATTGGTTCCATAGAAGACTTTTTACCCCCCTATGGATATAACGATAATAGAAACTGTCTGAACAGTCATTGTTACTCTGCTGTCTATAGTTATTGAAATATACTTCCCTGTATCCTGATGTCTCATTAATTCCTGTTTAATTCATGTTGTGACAATAGATTTCACATCCGCAGTCTGCATTGCTGCATTGCTAGATATGAGAGCATTACTGGAGAATGTCATGACAAGGAATAACTGAATCATTATTGAATTAATCAAGTGGTACAAGTAATCACAATGGTATGCCAACAAATCCGATATTACCTTCCTTTGAACTGACTGCTCTTCAACCAAAAGCTGGTTGGTTGAGATGGAGTAAACATTACGACTTGTTCTACCTTTATATATTGAACATTTAGTTTAGGGAATTGTAAAAAGCTGTTCTCCAAATATCAAAATTTCAAGAATTACCCCCTGTAATAATAATATTACTGTCTGACTGGGCTTTCTTGAGTCTACTGGAGGACATGACTCTAAGGGGTCACTTCCAATCTATACAGAACAGGTACACAACCACCTGTAATTGCAACATAATCTTTGTTGCACCATTAAAACCCACTTTTGTGTCAAAACCTAGGCCCACCATAGGATCTATAGCTTTGGCGAGCTAGTTCAACTATGGCAGCAATTCCCCCCCCCCCGCCACCCCCCCAATATCACTATCTTGGAGCCAAGAAAACCTCAGACAGAAACTTAGGGCTAACTGACCCATTCATTACTTGTTCATATTGAGGTGTAAGTGGAGAGGTTTACATTATATGGCTAAAATAAGTTGATGCCCATCTTTATAAACCCCACAGGCTCTAAAGGTCCTACCTTTATGGTGTATGCAAGCCTTGAAAACCTTCAAGGACATGTGACTATTAAACTCTGCCCTCAATATACCCATTTAGATTCAGTCACTCCAATGAACGATATAATGTCACTCATTATAGGGGATCTCTGCCTTGAACAAATCCTAGTTATAAAAAGGGTCTTGTCACGGCCATGGTCATGGTCGTGACTCCTGAACTGCATGCGGTTGTCAGCGGTTTGGTCTGGTTGTCAATCACAGGTGAGGTCTTATGTTAGGTGTGCACTGTGACATTTCCCTTCACTGTGGCTGTCCGTGGCAACGTTTGGTTTTTGTACATGTGGTGGCAGTGTCTCGGCCTTCTGGCTGACTCCCCGGACATGGTTGCCACCCATGTCGTTGCCTGCGGTAACAGCTGCAGTGTGTTGTGCATTTGGACACTTCCCCTTTAAGTGGTTTCACTTCCCTAGTTAGTCTTGGAAGGGCTAATTCCCTCTCCTGTGTGTGTCTGTGTGGGTGTGGCCACTTTGGGCTATAAAGCCTCTTTGGATATCAGTTGCTGAGGGGTTCTTCAGCCATGCTTTGCTGGAGACACCCTCCTGGTTATTCCATCTGCCGGTGGGGGCCACCCTTGTGGTCATAAACTAATTGTCATTCTTAAGTTTATGTGATGTCCACTTGATGTTTTCCGTTGTGATGTTATGCACCTATGGATCTGGGTTCCTGTGTGTTTGTGTGTGTGCTGTGTCCACTGGTGTTTGGGTGTGGACACTTGCTGTATTGCATGGGATCCAGTCTGTGTGTCTGTGGCAGGTAGGTGTGGAAGTGCTTTTCAGCCTCCTAAAAAAAAACAAAAACAAAAAAACTTGTGCACACCAGACATACAAAGTGCATACATAAACACACAAGCCAAGTGCAACCGCATGCACAACATAGCAAGCTGCAAGGATACAGCTCAGGCTGCTATGCTGCCACATAAATACTGTTGCCAGCGGCAACCACAGGTGAGGCAAATACCACAGCCCTCACCTGTGATTGACAACCAGACCAAACCGCTGACAACCGCATGCGGTTCAGGAGTCACGACCATGACCATGGCCGTGACAGGTCTATTGACAACATTCAGATAACAAAGTTTCTCTCTGTTGGAATCTGCAGAGATCAGCTTTAATATGTGAGGCTATAAATATGAGAGAGACACACTTTGTAACTGCTATCCAACCTAACCACTAAGGATTCTTAACCCTTAGGATACCAGAGTTTTTTTTTGTTTTTGCGTCTTCATTTTTCTTCCCCATTTTGTTTGACCAATAATTGTTTTATATTTCCGGTCACATAGCTGTATGAGGGCCTATTTTTTGTGGGACAGGTTGTACTTTCTAATTCAAAAATTAATTATGGCATAAAATGTAGTGGGAAGCAGTAAAATAATTTCAAATGGGGTGGAATTGGATGTTTTATGGGTTTTGTTCCTACGGTGTTTTGTTTATGGCAAAAATGACCCATGCCCTTCATTCTCTGGGTAAGTCCGATCACAACGATACCCCATACGTATAGGTTCTTTATATCTAAATAGTGTAAAAATGTAAACTTTGATAAATATCTTTTTTTTATAAATCACCATATTCTGACCCCCATAACTTTTTTTTATACTTATGTGTACTTAGGGGTGATTTAAACTTTTATATTTTTTAATTTTTTATATATTTTTTACATTTTTTTATTTTGATGATTTTTGTGGCTCATATCGGAGCCTATATATTATGTTTTTTTATTTTTTATTTTGGTCTATCAGGGATTTTTAAAATGCCATTTAAACTCAATTTTGCTCATTTCTTATCCTGGCCATCTGGTGGCCAAAATAAGAATTGCAGCATGAACACTTTCAGCCTCATCAGCGAGGCTAAAAGTGTTCAGCGCAAGTACAGATGCCCCAATTGGCCCCCCGGGGCATTGGTAGGAAGCCCGGAAGCGTGAGCTTCTGTGTTTTTTGTGCATTTAGATTCCGTGACCTCACTTGGTCACGGCATCTAAAGCATTTAATTACCGCAATTGGCTTTATTGCTGGTCACGGTAAATAGCCACAGATCTCTGCTGTTTGAAACAGCAGAGATCTGATGGCCATGGCGCCAGCTGCACATGCAAGCACCTCCTTGGCGCCAGCTGCTTGTGCGAGTGGGCTCCATGTTTACACATCGATCCAGCGCCGCACATGTACGGCACTGGTATCGAACGGGTTAAATTAACCCTCCCCTTCACAATCCTAGACAACCAGGTGTACTAATATCAACCCCTTTACTGCCCTAGGCCACCAATTCAGGGATTCAGACATCAAAGGGAATGTGTCACTGAAAATTTGTTTCTGCCCGTTAAAACCGGATAGCAAAACATATCCTTTTTCTAATATGTTTTAATTTTCTGACTGCAGACTTTTCAATTCTTTTTCCTGAACATGATTAAGGAGGCAGCCATCTTTCCTGAACTATTGTTGAAAGCATTTAGAGATAAGATTTATAGCACCTATCATGGACCATAGAGACGATGGAAGCAGAGGACTTGTGCAGAGGTGGGAGAGTTTCAGGTGCTGCACATCTCGCATATGCTGTGAAGATACGAGATGTGCAGCACCTGAAACTACGGATACTGGAAGCCTGTGCTAGCATTTCTCCTGCGGTGTTGCTTTCAGTGTGTGAAGAGTGGGAGAAGAGGGTTGCATTGACAATCCAACACAATGGGCAGCACATTGAACACATTTTATAAGTGGTCAGAAACTTGTAAATAACTCATGAAAAAATAAAGTTATGTTAAAACCAAGCACACCATTGTTTTTCTTGTGAAATTCCCAATAAGTTTGATGTGTCACATGACCCTCTTCCTATTGAAAAAACAAAAGTTGGATTCAAAATGGCCGACTTCAAAATGGCCACCATGGTCACCACCCATCTTGAAAAGTTTCCCCCCTCACATAAACTAATGTGCCACAAACAGGAAGTTAATATCACCAACCATTCCCATGTTATTAAGGTGCATCCATATAAATGGCCCACCCTGTATTTCTGAAAAGCTTCTGCTGGGATTTGAACTCGCAACCCTTTGTACATTAGTGGCTGAATGCTAATCTGTGTCAGAAAAACCTCATAGTGGTTTCTGATGTAGTGACTATTCCTATTCATCAAAAGACAAATTTTATATTTCTGTGCTGGTTAACATGTAGCTGTATAGTGTAGTGGTCAACATTCTTGCCTCTAATGTACAAACTTGGGCGTTCAAATCCTGGCAGGAACTATTCAGAAATAGTTTGATATATATATAAACTTTTAGCCATAATATATTAACATATATTATTATATACTTAGAATATATAATATATTATAATATATGTAAATATATTATGGCTAAAAACATCAGTAGTAGTTTCCCACATATTATGCATTAATATATATCAGAAGTATTATTTTATTATTTTAGTAATTACACATTTATTTTGTGCCATAAATTTTTTACAATTACTACCAAAAAATATAAAATAAATCAATTTAATCTCTATTTCTGAAATGTTTCTGCCAGGATTCAAACTCCCAAGCTTGTACATTAGAGGCAGGACATTAACCACTACACTATACAACTACATGTTAACCTGCACAGAAATATAAAATAAGTCTTCTGCTGAATAGGAATACTCACTACTACATCAGAAACTACTATGATGTTTTTCCCTGACACAGTTTAGCATTCAGCTTTATAGCTGAGTGGCAAAGGTCCTTGCCACTAATCATGTGTAAGGGGTTGTGAGTTCAAATCCCAGCAAAAGCTATTTGGAAATGAGATTTAACCGCCTCTGGACCGCCTAACGCAGGATTGCGGTCCGGAGGCGGCCGGTTTGTTCCTCGCCGGCGCGTCATCTTGAGAGACGCGAGATTTCCTGTGAACGCGTGTTCACAGGAAACGGCAGGTAAACGAGTGCATCTACAGCCTGCCAGCGGCGATCATTTGCTGGCAGGCTGTAGATGTGATTTTTTTTTAACCCTTGAAAGGTATATCAGACGTTGTTTTGTTAACAGCGTCTGATATACCTGCTACCTGGTCCACTGGTGGTCCCTTTTGCTTGGATCGACCACCAGAGGACACAGGTAGCTCTGTAAGTAGCACCAAACACCACTACACTACACCCCCACCCCCTGTCACTTATTAACCCCTTATTAACCCATGATCACCCATATAGACTCCCTGATCACCCCCCTGTCATTGATCACCCCCCTGTAAGGCTCCATTCAGACGTCCGTATGTGTTTTGAGGATCCGCGGGTCCATGGATCTGCGGATCCGTGGATCCGCAAAACACATACGGACGTCTCAATGGAGCCTTACAGGGGGGTGATCAATGACAGGGGGGTGATCACCCCATATAGACTCCCTGATCACCCCCCTGTCATTGATCACCCCCCTGTAAGGCTCCATTCAGACGTCCGTCTGTGTTTTGAGGATCCGCGGGTCCATGGATCTGCGGATCCGTGGATCCGCAAAACACATACGGACGTCTCAATGGAGCCTTACAGGGGGGTGATCAATGACAGGGGGGTGATCACCCCATATAGACTCCCTGATCACCCCCCTGTCATTGATCACCCCCCTGTAAGGCTCCATTCAGACGTCCGTATGTGTTTTGAGGATCCGCGGGTCCATAAATCTGCGGATCCGTGGATCCGCAAAACACATACGGATGTCTGAATGGAGCCTTACAGGGGGGTGATCAATGACAGGGGGGTGATCACCCCATATAGACTCCCTGATCACCCCCCTGTGATTGATCACCCCCCTGTAAGGCTCCATTCAGACGTCCATATGTGTTTTGCGGATCCGCAAAACACGGACACCGCGGATCTGAAAAACACGGATACCGGCAATGTGCTTTCCGCATTTTGCGGATCCGCACCTTGCCAGAACTATATAGAAAATGCCTTTTCTTGTCCGCAATTGCGGACAAGAATAGGACATGTTCTATAGGATCTACAAAAAACGCAGTGTTCGCCCGATCAGGCCTGATCTTGTGCGCACACTTGCTTTCTGTTCGCCCCACTGCAGTGACAGAAATTATTTTTTTCTGATCACTGCAAAAACACCGTAAAATCGCTGCGGCGCTATAAAAAGATCACTTTTGAGGGGCATGGCGAGTTCATAGAAGAATTTTTTTTTTTGGGCACAAGTTAGCGGAAATTGTTTTTTTTTTTTCTTACAAAGTCTCATATTCCACTAACTTGTGACAAAAATTTAAATCTAGATAAAGTGAAAGAGATACAGCGCCTCACCCCTACTTCGTATGGATAGGTGCCCACCTTCCGGTCCTACCCTCAGGACCTAGAAAGAGTAACTGTAGTATATGTGAATGTGAGGGGGCACACTCAGAGGGGAACACTAGTTGGATGATATAATAGTATTTTAATACTTTAAAAACATACCCTTAAAATTAATATAAAACATACATAAAAACGCACATCGCACGTATGAGGAACGTCGCGTGCAACACTCCTACACAATGATCTATGGTTGTAGGTCAATGCCGCAGCAATGTCCCAATTCAATGTGCTTGTAATAATAGTGCAAACAATGTCCCGATCAGAGTCCTATTTTGTGCAATAGTAATATAGTAATGGCACTATGGCCAAATGTCCCAATCAGAGTCCTAATTTCGTAAGGTGTTGATATAGTAATGGCACTCTGGCCAATTCTGATAGAACAGTGATGGTGATATAGCAATTCTGATGGAACAGTGATGGTGTTATAGCAATGGCACTGTGGCCAAATCCTGATGGAGCAGTAATGGTATCAATATACCTAGTACCAATGTCCGGTGGTGTGAGCGTTCAAAGGTAAGTTGTTAATGCTGGCTTCACAATGAGACTGACAATCCGGTTACTTACAGTCTCTTGCAGCTTGTGGAGTCCCAGTGTGAGCCCGGTCTCCCCTTCTTGGCTGCCTGTCCGCAGCGCTGGCTTCCCAGGCGGCCGTACACTCGTAGCGTCCCACGTGTTGTACCCGGCCGAGCGTGGCTGTCATGGTCTTACCTTCTCACTGTTCTCCTTCGTTTGACATGTGCTGGCGGCCATCTTGGTTTCTGGGTTTCTTGTAGCCTCCCACCCTGCGGCTCCTCCTTCCCACTGGGAGGAGCTGGATGCCTAGCTCATATATATAGAAGGTCTGTGGCTTCAGTTCCTTGCTTGGTCCTCCTGTGTGCACATGCTTCAAAGACTGCTGCTGCTTCTGGTTCCTGATCCTGGCCTCGTCTGACTACCCCGTTGGTTTCCGATCCTGGCTTCGTCTGACTACCCCGTTGGTTCCTGATCCTGGCTACGTCTGACTACCCTCCTGGTTCCTGACCTCCGTCTACGCAAGACCCTGCTTCAGTTTAGCCATCCGTTTGGACTTTAGCTACGGCTTGATTTTCAATAAAGCCTTCTTATTCCACCTATCTCTGTTGTACGTCTGGTTCATGGTTCCATGAAAGTGGCGTCCCACGTGACCTGGTTGTCTAGGGTACCGGCTGGACGCTGAACTGACGTCACTGCTGTGCGACTTGTACTCCGGTTCTATGCCGAAAGGAGATCTCGTACATTCATATCCTTTTGATATCAGGCTTCCTTGTTCTTTCTATGAATCCACGCTCACTCTGTATTGCCAGAAAATAAAATCTCACATGAACTCACCATACCCCTCACGGAATCCAAATGCGTAATTTTTTTTTTACATTTATGTTACAGACTTCTTCTCACGCTTTAGGGCCCCTAAAATGCCAGGGCAGTATAAATACCCCACAAGTGACCCCATTTTGGAAAGAAGACACCCCAAGGTATTCTGTGAGGGGCATGGCGAGTTCCTAGAATATTTATTTTTTTGGCACAAGTTAGGGGAAAATGATTATTTTGATTTTTGATCTTACAAAATCATTTTCCGCTAACTTGTGCCAAAAAATATATATATTCTAGGAACTCACCATGCCCCTCACGGAATACCTTGGGGTGTCTTCTTTCCAAAATGGGGTCACTTGTGGGGTATTTATACTGCCCTGGCATTTAAGTCTGGAATCCAAATGCCTAAAAGGTACTCATTGGAATTTGGGCCCCTTTGCGCATCTTGGCTGCAAAAAAGTGTCACACATGTGGTATTGCTGTACTCGGGAGAAGTAGGGAAATGTGTTTTGGGGTGTCTTTTTATATATACCCATGCTGGGTGAGAGAAATATCACTGTCAAATAAAAAAAAATGGAAAAGTCTTTTAGAGAGATATTTCTCTCACCCAGCATGGGTATATGTAAAAATACACCCCAAAACACATTGCCCTACTTCTTCTGAGTACGGCGATACCACATGTGTGACACTTTTTTGCAGCAAAGATGCGCAATGGGGCCCAAATTCCCATGAGTACTTTCAGGATTTCACAGGGCATTTTTACGAATTTGGATTCCAAACTACTTCTCACGCTTTAGGGCCCCTAAAATGCCAGGGCAGTATAAATGCGCCACATGTGACCCCATTTTGGAAAGAAGACACCCCAAGGTATTCCGTGAGGGGCATGGTTAGTTCATGTAAAATTTTATTTTTTGTCACAAGTTAGTGGAATATGAGACTTTGTAAAAAAAAAAAAAAAAAAAAAAAAAAATCTTTTTCCGCTAACTTGTGACAAAAAATAAAAACTTCCATTAACTCACTATGCCCATCAGCGAATACCTTAGGGTGTCTACTTTCCGAAATGGGGTCATTTGTGGGGTGTTTCTACTGTCTGGGCATTGTAGAACCTCAGGAAACATGACAGGTGCTCAGAAAGTCAGAGCTGCTTCAAAATGCGGAAATTCAAATTTTTGCACCATAGTTTGTAAACGCTATAACTTTTACCCAAACCAATAAATATACACTTATTGCATTTATTTTTTATCAAAGACATGTAGAACAATAAATTTAGAGAAAAATTTATATAGAAATGTCGTTTTAATTTAAACATTTTACAACCGAAAGTGAAAAATGACTTTTTTTGCTAAAATTTCGATCACTTTCGATTAATATAAAAAAAAGTAAAAATGTCAGCAGCAATGAAATACCACCAAATTAAAGCTCTATTAGTGAGAAGAAAAGGAGGAAAAATTCATTTAGGTAGTAAGTTGTATGACCGAGCAATAAACCGTGAAAGTAGTGTAGTGCAGAATTGTAAAAAGTGGTCTGGTCATTAAGGGGGTTTAAGCTAGGGGAGCTGAGGTGGTTAAATACACTGGGGTGTCCCCAAGCAATGACTCCATTATATGGATATAGCTATATATGGAGTCAGAGCACGGACTCCTAAGCCGAACTAGAGTCCCAACACAGTCCCCTCTTCGGGGCAGGGGGTGCCTGGGGTTCTCCCATTGATTTCCATTGTGCTCGGGTGCTCGTTAAAACACTCGAGCACACGAGCACTTTGGTGCTCGCTCAACACTACAACACATCATTAGTAATGTCAAAGTGGCAGTGACACAAATGGATATGGGCAGGGGCGTAGAAGTGACTAGGCCCCACAGCAAATTTTTGTAAGCCCCCCCCCCCACTCTTCGCAACTCCCTCCTCCTGTGTAAAACCCACTCCTTTGGCTAGTCACGATCTAGACCAGACCAGGCTGCCACGCCATGCTTTTCCCATATAACATATATATATATATATATATATATATATGTGTATATATATATATATATATATATATATATACAGTTCGGACCAAAAGTTTGGACACACCTTCTCATTCAAAGAGTTTTCTTTATTTTCATGACTATGAAAATTGTAGATTCACACTGAAGGCATTCAAAACTATGAATTAACACATGTGGAATTATATACATAACAAAAAAGTGTGAAACAACTGAAAATATGTCATATTCTAGGTTCTTCAAAGTAGCCACCTTTTGCTTTGATTACTGCTTTGCACACTCTTGGCATTCTCTTGATGAGCTTCAAGAGGTAGTCACCTGAAATGGTCTTCCAACAGTCTTGAAGGAGTTCCCAGAGATGCTTAGCACTTGTTGGCCCTTTTGCCTTCACTCTGCGGTCCAGCTCACCCCAAACCATCTCGATTGGGTTCAGGTCCGATGACTGTGGAGGCCAGGTCATCTGGCGCCGCACCCCATCACTCTCCTTCATGGTCAAATAGCCCTTACACAGCCTGGAGGTGTGTTTGGGGTCATTGTCCTGTTGAAAAATAAATGATGGTCCAACTAATCGCAAACCGGATAGAATAGCATGCCGCTGCAAGATGCTGTGGTAGCCATGCTGGTTCAGTATGCCTTCCATTTTGAATAAATCCCCAACAGTGTCACCAGCAAAGCACCCCCACACCATCACACCTCCTCCTCCATGCTTCACGATGGGAACCAGGCATGTAGAGTCCATCCGTTCACCTTTTCTGCGTCGCACAAAGACACGTTGGTTGGAACCAAAGATCTCAAATTTGGACTCATCAGACCAAAGCACAGATTTCCACTGGTCTAATGTCCATTCCTTGTGTTCTTTAGCCCAAACAAGTCTCTTCTGCTTGTTGCCTGTCCTTAGCAGTGGTTTCCTAGCAGATATTCTACCATGAAGGCCTGATTCACACAGTCTCCTCTTAACAGTTGTTCTAGAGATGTGTCTGCTGCTAGAACTCTGTGTGGCATTGACCTGGTCTCTAATCTGAGCTGCTGTTAACCTGCGATTTCTGAGGCTGGTGACTCGGATGAACTTATCCTCCGCAGCAGAGGTGACTCTTGGTCTTCCTTTCCTGGGGCGGTCCGCATGTGAGCCAGTTTCTTTGTAGCGCTTGATGGTTTTTTGTGACTGCACTTGGGGACACTTTCAAAGTTTTCCCAATTTTTCGGACTGACTGACCTTCATTTCTTAAAGTAATGATGGCCACTCGTTTTTCTTTACTTAGCTGCTTTTTTCTTGCCATAATACAAATTCTAACAGTCTATTCAGTAGGACTATCAGCTGTGTATCCACCTGACTTCTCCACAACGCAACTGATGGTCCCAACCCCATTTATAAGGCAAGAAATCCCACTTATTAAACCTGACAGGGCACACCTGTGAAGTGAAAGCCATTTTAGGTGACTACCTCTTGAAGCTCATAAAGAGAATGCCAAGAGTGTGCAAAGGAGTAATCAAAGCAAAAGGTGGCTACTTTGAAGAACCTAGAATATGACATATTTTCAGTTGTTTCACACTTTTTTGTTATGTATATAATTCCACATGTGTTAATTCATAGTTTTGATGCCTTCAGTGTGAATCTACAATTTCCATAATCATGAAAATAAAGAAAACTCTTTGAATGAGAAGGTGTGTCCAAACTTTTGGTCTGTACTATATATATATATATATATATATATATATATATATAAATATATATATATATATATATATATATATATATACACACACACACTGTTTGTCATGTAACATGATTGATAATGCTCTGTGCCTCTCTGTGACCTTTTTACTACAAAATCACAGTGAGATAAAGTTGTCACTGTGATTTTGCAGTAAAAAGGTCACGGAGAGGCACAGGGCATTATCAGTCATGTCAATGCTCTGTGTCTCTGCTGTCTGGAACAAGGCTTGACACTCTTTCACGCAGAAGATTCCACACACAGGATCTGCTCGTGTGAAAGACCCCTTACCTGCCCAGATTATCAGTAACAAGCATCCTCACTAGGGTTGAGCGTACTGATCTTTGAAGCCAAGATCCAAAGTCAATTCGCTTCAAACTTCGGTATTTGATTATTTAACTTAAAACATATTTTAAACAGGTATCTGAAGTCAGCTTGAGAACAAAGGAAACAGTGAGTACCGAAGCCGACTTCTGATACCCATTTAAAAATCGGTTTAAAAATAATGCAGAACACTGATTCTGCCCTACGGCGTGCCGTTCTTTATTTTTGGCTCCTGCAGAAATTTCCTATCCTTGCCCGTGGAACCGCCATCCGGACATAGAGGCATGTAATGCACTTAGTGTCATTTCCATTTTTTGCCAGGCCCATTGTAGTGAATGGTTATACATACAGGCCTAAAAAAAAAACAAATGGGGGAAAAATTCTATTGTGTGCATGAGTTCTAATGTTGATGTCCTATCCAGATCGGTTATCAGTTTCACAAAAGCAGATCATTTTCTTAAAGGGTTTTCAGCTTTTTTTCTATTGATGACTAGTGTTGATCGGATTCGTGAATATTCTAATCGCAAATTGTTATTGCGAATATTGGCACTTTGAGAATTCGCAAATATCTAGAATATAGTGCTATATCTTCGTAATCGCGAATGTTCAAGATTTTTTTTTCATCAGTACCCATGATCCCTCACTGCTTCTTGCTTGTGGGCCAATGAGAAAGCTGCAATATCTTCGACTTTAGGAGTAGTGTTGATCGCGAATTTTCATATCGCAAATTTTTTTTAGCGCAAATTTTCTGATTGCTGATTTTTGCAATAAAAAAACAATGATTGGAGATCACGAATTCGCGAATTTGTTAATATATGACGAATATTCACCCAAATATTCGCTAAATATCACGAATTCGAATATTGCCCCTGCCGCTGTCACTATTGATGACCCATTCTCAAGATAGGTAATCAATATCAGATCAGTGTGGGTCCGACACCAGCCCCCCCGCTGATCAGCTGTTTGAAGAGAAAGCAGCGCTCATACAAGCACTGCCTTCTCCTCATTGTTTGCCTTCTTGCCCTCACAACTGCATTCACTTCAATGGGACAGCTCCTTCCTGTCCAAGTGAGTAGAAGTCCCATAGTAGTGAATGTGGATGCCATAGTTGCAATTACACTGCTCTTCACTGCAGTCGGTAAGCAGGTTAATAATGAGGAGAAGGCAGCGCTTGTATGAGTGCTGCCTTCTTTTCAAACAGCTGATCGGTGGGGGTGTCGGGAGTCACCCCCTCTCCCCACCGATTTAGATAGGTCATGAATAGAAAAAAAACAGACAAATACTTTAAGGATATACTCTTAGTAGTCTGCTGCTGCCCTCCTCCAACACCATGCACATTCCAAGTCCCACTCGGTGTAGCTTGGCGGCCAGTGCCGGATGCCACGGAAGTCCATCCTTCTTCTCCTCTAATTTTACTAAGATGTGGAGGCTGAGAAGGAGACACTCGGGTCCACAGCACTGGCCAGCCGTACTCACCCTTGTTGGGATCTTTCTCACTGGACTGCAGTCTTCACTGACGTGCTCTTCTCCTCTTCAAGTTCTGCCGACGCACTGCTCCAAGCAATGAAATCTAGAAGGTAGAAAAAATTTTTTTGTAATATACTATTAGCCCAAGAGGTAGAAAATGTAAGATGAGGGTAAGAAAGTCATCGAATCCTAGACATGACCTGAGCAGTGCGCTTGGCTATTTTCAGTTTTGGTGTTTCGCTATACAGATAAGTGTGGGCCCTACAGGTGGGAGCCGCACCTAACTGACATTGGGGGCATGTTGTAGCAACATGCCACCAATGTCTAGGATTACACAACCCCTTTAATACTTACATAAAAAAAAAAAATTCCTCCTTTGCCTCCAAGATCAGGGGGACACAGATAAGGGCCCGGGGCGCAGACAAGGGCCGGGGGGGGCACAGATAAGGGCCAGGGGAGCAGATAAAGGTCAGGGAATGGGCACAGATAAGGGCCAGGGAGGCGCAGACAAAGGCCAGGGGGGGGGCACAGGCCAGGGCCAGGGGGCACAGATAAGGGCCATGAATGGGGCACAGATAAGGGCCAGGGGCCAGGGAGGTGCAGACAGGGGCCAGGGGGTGCACAGAAAGGGCCAGGGTGGCGCACACAGGGCCCAAGGGGTCACAGACAAGGGCCAGGGAGGTGCACACAGGGGCCAGGGGTGAAAAGGCCAGGGGGGCAAAGATAAAGGCCAGGGGCAGAGACAAGGTCCAGGGGGGCACAGATAAAGGCAAGGGGCGCAGACAAGGGTCAGGGAGGGGGCACAGATAAGGGTCAGGGCCCAGGGATGCAGACAGGGGCCAGGGAGGTGCAGACAGGGGCCAGGGGGGCACAGAAAGGGCCAGGGTGGCGCACACAGGGGCCAAGGGGGCAGAGACAAGGGCCAGGGTGTCGCAGACAGGGGCCAGGGTCACAGACAAAAGCCAGGGGCACAGATAAGGGCCCCCCAGGGGCACAGACAGGCGCAGACAGTGGCCAGGGAGGCACAGTCAAGAGGAGCACGCAGACAGAGGGCACAGACATGAATGGACGATGGAAGGATGATAATGGACAGGCCGTGCCCCCAATGTCGCTGGCGCCGCACTGTATGTAAAGGGTCCTGGCCTGAAAAACTGTATTAAAGAGGTTTTTCCATGGGTCCAGACTTTGTTAACTAAGTAGCAGGACGTGTAGAGCGGCTCCCAGGGATCTCCCTGCACTTACTAATATATCTGGGCGCCGCTCCGTTCACCCGCTGTGGCCCCCGTTACCTTCTCACGCGCTGTATGATAATTCCTACTATCGGAGCAGGCAGGAGGAGTCTGCCCTGTTTCTCAATAGGCATTCCTTCTCCCTGGCTGTAGCGCTGTCCAATCAGAGCGTCACAGCCAGGGAGAAGGTGAGTTTTTTTTCCCCTGGCTGTGATGCTCTGCATCGCCCAGATATAATAGTAAGTGCAGGGAGATCCCTGAGCGCCGCTCTACATGTCCTACTTAGTTAACAAAGTTTGGACCCATGAAAGGTCCTAGTCTTTAAATAATCTGACTGACACGCTGCTGGGCGCCAGGCCCCGAAACAGTCGCCACTTCCCCTGCTTCCCCGGTAGTTATGCCACTGGCTGTGGGTAGTAACGTATGGCTGCTGGTTGTAACATATACCCTCTTTAAAAATAAACTGCATTGTAGAATTTTTTTTATTCTTTTTCTTAAATGGTCCAAACAGGTTCACTTTTTAGCGGAATATGCAGGCACCCCCCAGGATCATGTGATGACAATCATTTGTTGGTCACTTAGACAGAGGTACACTGCCTGTCAAAAAAAAAGTCGCCACCTGGATTTAACAAAGCAAATAGTTATGAGCCTCCTATTGGATAATTACTGCATGGGCGATTATCTTCCAGCTGGCAACAAGTTATTTAACCCCAACTGGTGCAATGAGTTGCTTCTCATTTCTTAAACAACCATGTCGAAAGACACATCTCGTGGTCGTGGAAAAGATATTAGTCTGTTTGAAAAGGGTCAAATCATTGGCATGCATCAAGCAGAGAAAACATCTAAGGAGATTGCGGAAACTACTAAAATTGGGTTAAGAACTGTCCAACGCATTATTAAAAACTGGAAGGATAGTGGGGACCCATCGTATTCGAGGAAGAAATGTGGCAGGAGAAAAATCCTGAATAATCCTGATCGAAAATCACTTAAACGTTTGGTGAAATCAAATTGAAAAACAACAACAGTAGAACTCAGGGCTATGTTTAATAGTGAAAGTAAGAGCATTTACACATGCACAATGCGAAGGGAACTCAAGGGATTGGGACTGCACATCTGTGTAGCCGTTAGAAAACCACTAATCAGTGAGGCAGACCAGAAAAAAAGGGTTTCAATTTGCTAAGGAGCATAAAGATTGGACTCTGGAGCAATGGAAGAAGGTCATGTGGTCTGATGAGTCCAGATTTACCCTGTTTCAGAGTGATCGGTGCATCAGTGTAAGAAGAGAGGCAGATGAAGTGATGCACCCATCATGCCTAGTGCCTACTGTACAAGCCTGTGGGGGCAGTGCTATGATCTGGGGTTGCTGCAGTTGGTCAGGTCTAGATTCAGCATGTGCTCCAAGAATGAGGTCAGCTGACTACCTGAACATACTGAATGACCAGGTTAATCCATCAATGGATTTTTTTTTTCCCTGATGGCACGGGCATATTTCAAGATGACAATGCCAGGATTCATCAGGCTCAAATTGTGAAGGAGTGGTTCAGGGAGCATGAGACATCATTTTCACACATGGATTGGCCACCACAGTGTCCAGACCTTAACCCCATTGAGAATCTTTGGGATGTGCTGGAGAAGGCTTTGCCCAGCAGTCAGACTCTACCATCATCAATGCAAGATCTTGGTGCCGTATTCAAAGCTAAAGTTTTTTTTTGGTGGTGACTTTTTTTTGAGACAGGCAGTGTAGTTGTGTGGCAACTCCCTGGCTACCATAAAGACACTCAACCCCAACATAAACACAAACTAGAGTTTAAATTTTAGAAAGCCAATTTGCCTACAGTATTTTTGGAACATGGGAGGAAACCCATGCAGACACAAGGATGACATGCAAACTCCATGGAGATGTTATCCATGATCAGATTCAAACTCAGGACCCCAAACACTGAGCCACTATGCTGCCCATGTGGTATTCCATCTTTTCTGATCTCAAAAATAGCTGACACCATTTTGAAAAATGTGCCCGAATCTTCAAAAATTTGTATTCCGTTTCCAACCCGAATTAATTTGCTTACTTCTGATGGTCTGCATTCAGTAGCTTACCTTTACCTGACCTATGACTGTCCAAGTATTCAGACATGTTCGTTTGTGACGCTTTATATTATGTTACAGATCGACTTGTATGAAAATGCTAGAACTACAAAGATGTTAGCTTCTGTGATCCATTAATAAAGAACATATGTAACCGGATAATCACATAAATGGAAATCGCAGATTACTCCATGTAGCGTCTGTTTTTTTTTTCAGGTTGTCTTAACAGTGAGCAGAAAGCATTTAGGCATCCAAAAATAATAATTTATCACATAAAAGATCCCATAAAAACGCTGCAAGAGAGTCTGTCATCATAAAAATACATTGCAACTGCAGGCAGCATGATATAGAGCAGGAGGAGCTGAGCAGATTGACATGAAGCTTTGCGGGTAAAGCTCCAGTATAACCTGTACCTTATTAAATCTTTGCTTATTCTAAGCTTAGACCAGTGGGTGGTCCAATCAGTGATTGACATCTATCTGTGTGCACTGTTATACCGAGCAGGCTATAAATCCATCTACTGGACTCCTAAGCTCTCAATGATCAGTAAGGGAACCTGTCATGTTGAACATAGTGTTTGAGCTGCAGGCAGCATGTTATAGAGCAGGAGGAGCGGAGCAAATTAATATACAGTTTATAGATTTATAGGAAAAGTTTCAGCATAACTTGTAATATATGCATTAAAATTCCAGCTTATTCCGGGCTTTGAAGTCCAGGAGGCGGTCCTATCAGTGATTGACAGATATCTCTGTATACACAGTCATAGAGGGCAGGCTGTCAATCACTGATAGGACCACCTCCTGGACTTCAAAGCCCAGAATGAGCAGAAATTTAAATGTATAAAATAAAAGTTATACAGAATCTTTTCCCATAAAACTATATATCAATAAGCTCAGCTCCTCCTGCTCTATATGAGAGAGTACGGTATGTGTTCTCTATGAATACGTTGTGATTTGGGATGAGCGAACCCGAACTGAAAAGTTTGAGTTCGTACCGTACTTTGCGAGTTCAGGTACGTGGACCCGAACCCGGACTTTTTTTTTTTTTTACTGAAGTCCGGGTTTGGGTTCGGTGTTCAGGTGATTTTCATTATTTTACATTATACCATGGTTATAGCAGAAAATGATAGCAGTATTAAGACAGAATGCAAAAGAATATGGGCATTTAGGGGTAAACCTCATCCATTTCACTGCGCTGCCGCGGTCTCTTCAATCTTCATTCAGCAGGGCTTGCAAAAAGACCTGCGATGGCGTCATCGCGCTTACCACGTGGTGAGCGCGATGACGTCATCGCAGATCCTTTGGCAGGTCCTGCTGAAAGAAGATAGAAGACACTACGGCAGCGCCATCAAGTGGATGAGGTGAGTTGTTTTGTTTTTTTTTACTCCTAAATGCCCATATTCTTTTGCATTCTGTCTTAAGAATGCTATTATTTTCCACTATAACCATGTTATAATTGAAAATAATAAAGTGATGTTAGAGTCCCAATTGACTTGAATATGGTTTGGGTTCAGGGTTAGGTTCGGCTCCCGAACCCGAACTTTGACCTGAAGTTCGGCTGAACCCGGCGAACCCGAACTACATAGTAAAAACCAGTGGCTGCTATGTCCAGATACAACACCCATGCCAGCAAATGTGTCAGACTCTACTAACTGGTGTCTATTCTGCTGCTTATTGCTAGGAACATACAGTAGATACTTGGGGAAATATTCATGCCATTTACTTTTTGTGTCATTAAAAAGTCGCAAGTTATAACGCATTCCATCTTTGCGGCTTTTTTCTTCTTCAGAAAAGTGGCAGAAAAGGCTGCCGTAGATTTTAGTATGTTGCACGGCCTGGGGCAGGATGCTCCAAATCCTCGCTGAGGCCTGATCCATAGCATAACTTTGATGCATCCTTTGTCTGCGCCGGGGAAAACACCAGTTTTTGTAAATGTCCACCTTGGTGCTCCTTGTATCCCACTCATGTGACAGTCAGGCATAACTCCCTACACAGAAGTTTGAGGCAAGTACTCCAAGCTTTTTGTCTGTGCTTGGTGGTGGTGGGGTGGGGAGTATGTCTCTAAATATTTAATGATTTTTCAGCCTTTTTTGTGCCAGACCTCTGCTTGGTCTCAGGATCCTGCTGTTTGGGAGGCAGAAGCCACAGCCTGCACTGTTGTCTGTGGAAGATATTGTCTCAGAACTTCTATTGATATGTCATGTTTGAGCATATAGATGTAGTAGAGAGGGCCCTGCTCAGGAAGCCCTACAAATTTATCTCATGTATAACATGTTAAAGAAGAACTCCCGCAAAAATGTTTATTCTCTGACCTCCTAGAAAGATACATGATGTAATCTGTAGTGAAGGTAATCTTCTCAACAGTGACTGTATTTGTGAGTTATAACCTCCCCTCTGATCCTCAGCTGCGTCATGTGACCAGCACTCTGATCTCCAACTGACACAGGACAGGAAGTCAGTAACTTCTCTATTCATTCTATGAGACTGACATTGAGGCTCCCATAGGAATAGATAGAGAAACTGGCTTCCTGTCCACACATAAGATGCTGAGTTATTTGAAAAGTCTGATTGCTGGTCACATGACACAGCTAAGGATCAGATGGGAGGGGATAGCTCCCAAATACAGTTTACATCATGTACCTTTCTAGCAGGTCAGAAAATAAAATGTTTTGCGGAAGTTATTATGTAATATTGCTTTATGACTAGGAACATACAGTAGACATTTGGTGGTCTTTAATTGTTTCCTTGTGATAGTCATTTAATCTTCATAGGATGGAACATCAATCGGACTTTTTCTTGTTTTCTAGGTATGAGCAAAAACACCATATAACAGCATAGCCTTGGCAAACAACATTTATTACCAGCATATTATTTAAGGAAACTTCTGCTCTAGTCCCAGGTGGGATGTGCTCCGTGAATCCGTTGCAGCTGCAATGTGATATTGTAATTGCATTTGTCAGCACAATAAACTTTATAGATTTACTACTAGAGATGAACGACATCTAGGACATGGAGCAAGGAACTCTGGGAATACGGGATCACCCACAATACCATGCATGCAGCCAATCAGCAGCCAGCAAGCCCTGTGATGTCACAGCCCTATAAATAGCCACAGCCATTTTCCAGTGTACTTAGTGCAGGGAGAGACGTTAGCAGGCGCTAGGGACAGTCATAGGAAAGACTTTAAAATTATATTTTGCTATAAAGAAGTTCAGGGAAATGATATAGAGGAATCATTCTACAGTATTGAAGCAGAACAGGGTCCAATAGGGGAGTGTACAGCCTGGGCAATAGGAACAATCCTATTACACCTTGCTGCATTGACTGCAGATCCAAATTGACATTATACAGCTCTGTAATTCCAGCAAACCGTTCTTGTTATTGGGGTCTTATTAGCCCTTGTGCGGTGCAGTTATATATACACCGCCCGTCCCAAAAAAAAAGTCGCCAACAAAAATATTTCATTGGACTGCCTTTAGCTTTGATTACGGCACGCATTCGCTGTGGCATTGTTTCGATAAGCTTTTGCAATGTCACAAGATTTATTTCCATCCAGTGTTGCATTAATTTTTCACCAAGATCTTGCATTGATGATGGTAGAGTCTGACTGCTGTGCAAAGCCTTCTCCAGTACATCCCAAAGAGTCTCAATGGGGTTAAGGTCTGGACACTGTGGTGCCCAATCCATGTGTGAAAATGATGTCTCATGCTCCCTGAACCACTCTTTCACAATTTGAGCCCGATGAATCCTGGCACTTTCATCTTGGAATATGCCCGTGCCATCAGGGAAGAAAAAATCCATTGATGGAATAACCTGGTCATTCAGTATGTTCAGGTAGTCGCTGACCTCATTCTTGGAGCACATACTGTTGCTGAACATAGACCTGACAAACTGCAGCAACCCCAGATCATAGCACTGCCCCACAGGCTTGTACAGTAGGCACTAGGAATGATGGGGGCATCACTTTATCTACCTCTCTTCTTACCCTTGCCCATCACTCTGGAACAGGGTAAATCTGGACTCATCAGACCACATGACCTTCTTCCATTGCTCCAGAGTCCAATCTTTATGCTCCCTAGCAAATTGAAGCCTTTTTTTCTGTTTTGCCTCACTGATTAGTGGGTTTCTTACAGCTGCACAGCTGTTCAGTCCCAATCCCTTGAGTTCCCTTCGCATTATGCGTGTGGAAATGCTCTTACTTTCACTATTAAACATAGCCACGAGTTCTACTGTTGTTTTTTCTTTGATTTGATTTCACCAAACGTTTAAGTGATTGCCGATCACGATCATTCAGGATTTTTTCCTGCCACATTTCTTCCTCGAATACGATGGGTCCCCACTATCCTTCCAGTTTTTAATAATACGTTGGACAGTTCTTAACCCAATTTTAGTCGTTTCTGCAATCTCCTTAGATGTTGTCTCTGCTTGATGCATGCCAATGATTTGACAATTAGATTTGATCCGAATGTATTCGCAAAAAATCGCGTTAAAAAACTGCTATTTTCTGGCTGCAGATAGCCTGTATAGTGGTGTAGAACACTTTGCCTTGCAGTAGCACTAGAAACTGCTTACCAGCAGTTAGACATAGAGCATAACCTGAACCAGCAGGTGGTGCCATACTTGGAGTGCACCCTGCCACCTGTCATTGAAGATCCACTGGACTACTGGTCAGACAAACTGGATTTGTGGCCACAACTGGCCGAGTTTGCCCTGGAAAAGCTGTCCTTCCTGACCAGTAGTGTGCCATCAGAGAGGGTGTTTAGTGCTGCGGGGGACATAGTTACGCCAAGAGGAACTCGCCTGTCCACCCAAAATGTGGAGAGACTGACCTTTGTCAAGATGAATCAGGCATGGATCAGCCAGGATTTCCACCCACCAATGCCTGATGCATCAGATTAGATCATGAATGCTGCCCTCACCCAAACCTTGACAAAAGAGACCGGTTTCTTCTGGCAACCTGCCTCAGCTACAATTCTGATGCTGCCATCCGCCTTATTCCACACATCTAATGCCAAGTGCTCCTTCTTACACCCACCATCTTCAGTGGGTATGTTATTGCCACCCATCTCCCCACTCTGTCACATTGCCACTCTGTGGCCTCCTCATGCTGCTGCCACCTCCACACTCTGTCATTGTGCGACTCTGTGGCCTCCTCATGCTGCTGCCACCTCACCACTCTGTCACTGGGCCCTTCTTCTGATCTGTCAGTGTAGCAGCTGTAAGGCCTGTATAGTCAAATCAGAATTGGCTTATGATTTGGTAGCCGAAAGCAGGAGTGGGTACAAAACAGAGAAAGCATGCAAATATTTCATTCACGTGTCATCTATGTTTTGGATCCACTCCAAGCTCACTGTAAGTTATAAACCTTGATCAGAACAAATATCAACTTGGGTCCCCATTATGACTCTGGCTTTTGTCTCTCAGGACTGAAGGGTCTAGTGTTTCACCCCTTTTCATGACTTGAGTCAATACTTGACAACCCCCCCCCCCCTTCCACCCAACACACACATCACAATGGTGGGGATGAGTTCTTCACAGATTTATACAACATGGTATCAAAAAGAATTAGAGCAACCAAGAATGTTACCATCTTCTCCAAGGGCCCTATAACAACTGCTTGGTCAGCTTCTATGGTTTGGACATGCAAGACACAAGCAATTGGTTCATTTTGATCTGCTCTGAAGCCATAAATTGGGTGAATAAACTAATTTGCACCACTTTTGCAAATAATGTTGACATAATAATTTGAGGCTTTTCTCCCCTTCCCCACTTTTGAAAAGTAGCAAAAAAAGTGGGTGGAAATATATTATAAGGAATGTAGCTGGTATTTTTCAGACAGCTTTAATAACCCTAAAGGCAATAAGCTGTGAAAATTGTAGCAGAAATTTACACCTGATTAACAGTCATTTAGTAGGAATATATTTCATTATTTATGTTTGAGATAACCCAAGATGTACTATATTTAGAGCTAATTACTCAAAATATGATTCGGGTTAAATTGTGCCTATGCAGTCGACCAATAGTCGAACGTGCTCCAGTTAGCCAGAAATTTTTTGTAGGACTTTCTGAGGTCTCTTACTTTTTAAAATTATCTGAATTGAATGATCAAAAATTCGGATTCAAATGCAAATCTAATTTTTACAGCATTTACATCGAATTTAAATCTTCTCTATATTTAAAGGAAACTTGTCACTATGAAAATGTGAATTAATCTGCAGGCAACATGTTAAAGAGTAGATTGATATATAGTGTGACACAATTAGGGGTCGTGTCTGGCATTTTTCCTCCCAACATGTGCGGCTGGGCTGGTTTCCAGCCACGTGAGGTCAAGTACTTGACCAGAGTTTAAGTGCCGATCTGGGTTTCGGAAGCACCTGGCTGTCCTTAAATAGGCAGCTGGGCTCAGCAGAGATGTCTCTGTTTTTGGGATCTGAGGCTTTGTGCCGTGCTGGAAGGCTGAGAGCCGCATGCTGGGGAAACAGGCCCCCTAAAGCCTGCTGTGGAATACTGAAGGCAGAACTGCCAGCAAGGTGACTTGTGTTAAATAAACTTTCCATTGTATGTGAATTAGCAAGACTCCTTAGTTACGTGCTGTTTTGTGCAATTGCCTCAAGTGTGAATAAACACTGACGTATTGAGTTAAGAACTTGTATTTTGCCTTTGTACTATGCCCGCTTACTAGTGTTGATCCAGCATGCTCGGCCGAACACAAGTTCGGCACGAGCATCTCGATGCTTGGCACATGGCGGTATTAGGCCGAATACCGCAAGTGCTCGAGCGCAATGCTCAAGTCTCCTCCCCGCACGTTTGTTGGCTGCTATACATCCAATAAATATGCGGGTAAGTACTGCCCTTCACTGTAATTCTGTGGCCATGTTGGTTACTGGCATTACAGTGATTGGCTGGCTGGAACGCGTCATCGGGTGCTCGGCTCAGTGTTAGTCAGGGAGAGCTGTGCTGAAGAAGGGAAAGATAGTGTAGGGAGTGAAATTTTCTTTTTTTCATTAGAAAAACTTGTCAGAGACCCAAAAGTCCTTGTAAGGACTATTGTTGTGTGTGGCAGCAGCAATATATATTTCTAGCGCAACCTGCGCTAAATTGCTAAAACTTTACAGACCCAAAAGTGCTTTTAAGGACTGTTGTGTGTGGCAGCATTATAAATTTTTAGCGCATCCTACGCTAAATAGCGTGCAATAGTTAGGTCGCTGCAGACAGCGACATTATCAGCGCCAAATCTCCTGTGTAACATGTGCACATCCAAAAAATATCAGTGACATTCAGTGTACTTTTTAAGTAGACGGTGTCCGCTCCGGACAGTGACATTACCTGGGGTACATCTCCTGTGTAAATTTTCCACATCCAAAATACCTGTGACATTCCCTGTAATTTTATATTAGCCGCTGCTGACATCAGCGACATTATCTGAGGTATATCTCCTGTTTCCACATCCCAAATACCTTTTTTTTTTTTTTTTGCGCATACATTTGCAAATCCTACGCTACTGTACGTGTGACATACTTTCAAGGATATATAACATTTAATATGAAGAAGGCGAGCAGTAAGGGATGGGGCGGTGGCCATGATGCTGACTTTATGTTGGACTGCCTTTACCGTGACCCATACATTATACGCATTTTGGACAACACCGCTTACTGGTTGTTCAGCCTTCTCGACCCCTGCTACAAAGAGAACTTCTCATCTCTTATTCCTGTGGTGGAGAGGACGAGCAAAATGGTGCAATACCAGAAGGTCCTTGTGGAAAAATTGCTCCAAAAATTTCCAGCTGACAATGCTGGCAGCTGAGTACATAGTTCCTTGGGCAACCGAGAAGGGAAGACGAGGGGGACACGCAGCAGTTCCAACAGAGGCAGGGCAACACTCTTCAAATCCTGGGACAGTTTCATGACACCCCGCCAGCACCCTTACCCTGATGCGCGGCCTAGTGTCAGAGGAGGGAAACATTTTGGAAGATGTTGATGGAGTACGTAGCAGACCGTGTCAGCATCCTCAATAATTCCTCTGTACCTTACAACTACTAGGTGTCCAAGCTGGACACGTGGCATGAACTGGCACTCTACGCCTGGGAGGTGTTGGCCTGCCCTGCCGCCAGCATTTTGTCACAGCGGCTATTTAGTGTTGCTAGGGGCATAACTCATAAGCGCATCTGCCTGTCAACTGAAAATGATGACAGGTTGACTCTTATCAAAATGAACAAGCTCTGGATTGCCCCTGACTTTCTACTACACCAGAGGAAACCGGCTGAACATAAAGGTACTTTAAATATGTTTTTTATAATGTACTGAATACACTGTATTCCCATTCACTCCTTTCACCACAAAAAAGGGTATATGGTTAGATCTTCCTTTTCTCTTCCTTCTCCTCTTCCATCATATCAACATGGTTATTAGTCTGCCCTCGCTCCTAATGTTGGTCAGCTCACCTGCAGGCCCTTGCATATAATGTTTTAGAGGGTCAGCTCACCTGCAGGCCCTCGCATATAATGTTTTAGAGCGTCAGCACACCAGCAGGCCCTCACCTACAATCTTTTAGAGGGTCAGCTCACCTGCAGACCCTCACAGGTAATGTTTTTGAGGGTCAGCTCACCAGCAGGCCTTCGCCCATAATGTTTTCTAGGGTCAGCTCGCCAGCAGGCCATTGCCCATAATTTTTTCAATGGTTATCTCAGCAGCAGGCACTCGCCCATAATTTTTTCGATGCTCAGATCAGCAGCAGGCACTCGCCCCTAATGTTTTAAAGAGTCTGCTCTGCAGCAGACCCTCACCCCTAATGTTTTAGATGATCAGCTCAGCAGGAGGCCCTCGCCCGTAATGTTTTAGAGGGTCACCAGCAGGCCCTTGCTCCTAATGTTTTTGAAGGTGACCAGCAGGCCATCAATCATAATTTTCGATTCCAGTGCTCAACTTCAGTCTGAATGTTTTAAAAGTTTTAGCTCACTCCAGATAATTCTACTAAAGGTAGCCTCTACCAGACAAACAAATTAGTATCATTATGTGGCCATTGAAATAAAAGCTCTACAGGTAATACATATACGGCTCCATAGTGCAACCAGCTCCCAGAGTGCCTCACTGTTTTGGGTCATAGAGGTGGATCCCGCATATTATCTACTGCATATTATCTAAGAGAACATATGGACCGGGGTTGTTATCATAATACAATCCCTTTAAGCCAAATAACTTCTTTAAGAGATTTTATAGAATATAAGAAAGGTCCATCAGTCATCATATCATCTAAGGTGCACCTAAGCTATTTATGTATTTATAGACTCTTCACAAAAACCAATATGTGTCATAGTAGATTGCTTCAAAAGGTATAATGTTTGAGGAAACACTAAAAAGTCAAGGACTGATTTAATTATATAAAAAATATTTAATTTTGTAACATCATTTCATTTACTATATGGAATTACCCTTTGCATCCTCTGCCTCTCAGGTGACCCTTATTCAATTTCTGGAATTATATATATATATATAGAGAGAGAGAGATTTGCAATTGTAGCTTCAAATGCAGAGAAAATGACACTGACGATTGCATTTCCTAGTGGGAAATCTTGTTTTCTGCTGCAACTAAGTAATACACTATACAATATTATAAAAAATGGAAGCCAGGATTGTATAGAGAGAAGCGAGTAAATGGGATGCATGAGGAGGCATAGATGCTCATGACAACAATGTAGGTTTGTCTCCATACAATTCACTAGTCATACCACACATGGGGTATTGTGTATAATTTTGGGCACCTGTGCATTAGAAAGATGTAGAGACATAGAGGTCCAAGAGAACTAAGGGAATGGGTAGACTGCAGTACAAGACAGGTTATGACATTTTAAACTTTCGGATTCTTCAGTTTACAAAAATGGCGGCTTTGGGGGCAACCTAATTACAATAAGAGATAAGCGAATCGAAGCTGAAGAAGTGGAATTCAGTATTCACCTGATTTGGATGTAAATACCCTCAAATTAAAGCTGACAGTCTGCAGTTAAAGCACATCTTGTTTGTTTCATTTAAAATCCATTGTGGTGGTGTATAGAGCCAAAAGTGTTAGAATTGTGTCAATGTCCCAATATTTATAGACCTGACTGTATATACGCAATTGCAGGTATTTCTGGTGAAAGCGTATAGAGACGTATTTCAGTACTACAAGAAAAATATATTCTCACTTCACTGTTGCAGTTATATCTGGTAAAGCCATTACTGGTGTATTGCAGTAGAAAAAGAAATAAACATTCGCCATTTGCTGCTGCACTTTTATCTTGAAAAACCTTTATTGATGTATATCAGTTGAAAAATAAAAATATATTCAGCGTTCACTGTTACAGTTATATGTGGTAAAGCCTTTAGTGGCGTATTTCAGTAGAAAAATAAAGATACTGTATATTCAGCAATCAGCACTGCAATTATATGTGGGAAAGTCCTTAAATTTTGTATTTACGTTTCACACACTGCGCGCTTACGTGATGACGTCCATAAGAGCGGCGCACCAATGCAGGTGAATACACTTTGCAATAACCCTGCACAAAAATGTGAACTAATTCACACCAGCCCGCATCTATCTGCGGTATTGCTTACTGGACATTACAGGGACTTCTCTGCAGCACAGGACTGCGTCTCGCTCTTCCAGCACAGACCCGTGACGTCCCGTTCACTTCAGATCACTCCGCCTCAGGCGCCATTTTTTTTTAAAACTGACAGCTTATCACCCTCTGTTGAAAAGCCTTTGATGGCGTATATACGTGAAAAAATATACTCGGCGCTCACTGTTCCAGTTATATGCGGTAAAGCCTTTAGTGGCGTGTATCAGTAGAAAAAGAAAAAGACATTCGGCATTCAGCGTGGCAGTTATATGCGGTAAAATCTTTTTTATTTTGGTGGAAATACAAATTTCTACCTCCTTCATTAATTTTCTCATCTCTTCATTAGCATCGGACACACTAACTTTACCCCCTCCCCCCGCCAGCTATATATATAACTGGTGCAAGCAACACCTAGGGGCTAATAAAGGTAAATGACACTGCCAGCCTGTTAAAGGGAACTACAGCATGTAATCACAATACATTTGATATGACATTTAGCAAGAGTTTAAAGTGCCCACATATAGTACATAGTGGGACACTGCATCAAGATGAATCAGGCATGGATCAGCCAGGATTTCTAGATCATTCATGGTGCCGCATCAACAATTTGACAAAAGAGACCTGTTTCTTCTGGCTACCTGCCTCAGCTACTAATCTGATGCTTTAACCCGCCTGATGCCAAACATCTGATGCCAAGTGCTCCTTCTTTCACCCACCATCTTCAGCAGGTACTGGTATTGCCATCTGCCTCCACAGTATGTCACCTTGCCGCTCTGTGGTCTCCTCATGCTGCTGCCACCTCCAGACTCAGTCATTGTGCCACTCTGTGATATCCTCATGCTGCCTTCACCTCACCACTCTGTCATTGGGACACTCTGTAGACTTCTCATGCTGTTCCCACGCTCCCCACTTCATGACTGGTCCACTATTTTGGTTTTTGGCCTGGCTGAAATAATGATTTATTTGACCTTTCTTCTGATCTGTCAGAAGGAAGGAAAAATTAGATGCACAACGGATCCTGTCTGTGTAGCAGCTGTAAGGCCTGTATGGTCCCATCAGAATTGGCTTATGATTTGGTAGCCAAAAGCAGGAGCGGGTACAAAACACAGAAGACATGCAAATATTCCATTCATGTGTCGTTCTCTGTTTTAGATCCGCTCTGTTTTTTTTTTGCCTTTAGCAATACTGGTGGATTATTGAGCAAATGCTGACCGAGTGAAGGCTGATGCTCCACAGACAGGATCCGTTTTTTCTGGGTTATTGTTCTGACAGATCAGAGGAAGGGCAAATAAATCAGTGACGTCAACACAAACTTACTGCTGACACCCTCTTCACTCTGTCGGGGGGGGGGCTCTACTTGTATAAGTGTGTAATAAAACAGGTTCTGTAGACATCTATGTGGAATCAGCTGCCGACAGTGTAAAAGGAGTGCGCTTCTTCTTGACGCTAACATCGACCTGTAAGGCTGAGTTCATACTTGAGTTATTCGGTCAGTTTTGGCCCCTGACTGCCCAAGGGCTCGTTCACACGGCCGTATGTCTTTTTCAGTGTTTTGTGGGCCGTTTTTTCCCGGATCCGTTTTTCTGTTTTTTTTTATTAGTAGCGTTTCTGGCTCTGTTCTGTTTTTCCATATGGCATATACAGTATACAGTAATTACATAGAAAAAATTGGTCTGGGCATAAAAGTTTCAATAGATGGTTCCGCAAAAACGAAACAGATACGGAAGACATATGAAGTACATTCCATATGTGTTCTGTTTTTTTTGCGGACTCATTGACTTGAATGGAGCCACAGAACTGGATTTGCAGGCAATAATAGGACATGTTCTATCTTTCAACGGAACGGAAAAACGGAAATATGGAAACGGAATGCATATGGAGTACATTTGTTTTTTTTGCGGAACCATTGAAATTAATACAAAAAACGGCCCTTATACGGAACGCTAAAAACGTTCGTGTGAACGAGCCCCAAATAAGTGAAGTGTGCTGTGATTCTAAGAGCGACGCCTGTCATCTACATGTCATATGGACTCACAGTATTGTTTCACTACCACGGCAGACTCCCTATGTGTGTTACTACAAGGCACAGTGTTCCACACCACTATACAGGGAGTGCAGAATTATTAGGCAAGTTGTATTTTTGAGGATTAATTTTATTATTGAACAACAACCATGTTCTCAATGAACCCAAAAAAACTCATTAATATCAAAGCTGAATATTTTTGGAAGTAGTTTTTAGTTTGTTTTTAGTTTTAGCTATTTTAGGGGGATATCTGTGTGTGCAGGTGACTATTACTGTACATAATTATTAGGCAACTTAACAAAAAACAAATATATACCCATTTCAATTATTTATTTTTACCAGTGAAACCAATATAACATCTCAACATTCACAAATATACATTTCTGACATTCAAAAACAAAACAAAAGCAAATCAGTGACCAATATAGCCACCTTTCTTTGCAAGGACACTCAAAAGCCTGCCATCCATGGATTCTGTCAGTGTTTTGATTCTGTTCACCATCAACATTGCGTGCAGCAGCAACCACAGCCTCCCAGACACTGTTCAGAGAGGTGTACTGTTTTCCCTCCTTGTAAATCTCACATTTGATGATGGACCACAGGTTCTCAATGGGGTTCAGATCAGGTGAACAAGGAGGCCATGTCATTAGATTTTCTTCTTTTATACCCTTTCTTGCCAGCCACTGTTGTGGAGTACTTGGACGCGTGTGATGGAGCATTGTCCTGCATGAAAATCATGTTTTTCTTACCTTGCAGACTTCTTCCTGTACCACTGCTTGAAGAAGGTGTCTTCCAGAAACTGGCAGTAGGACTGGGAGTTGAGCTTGACTCCATCCTCAACCCAAAAAAGGCCCCACAAGCTCATCTTTGATGATACCAGCCCAAACCAGTACTCCACCTCCACCTTGCTGGCGTCTGAGTCGGACTGGAGCTCTCTGACCTTTACCAATCCAGCCATCTGGCCCATCAAGACTCACTCTCATTTCATCAGTCCATAAAACCTTAGAAAAATCAGTCTTGAGATATTTCTTGGCCCAGTCTTGACGTTTCAGCTTGTGTGTCTTGTTCAGTGGTGGTCGTCTTTCAGCCTTTCTTACCTTGGCCATGTCTCTGAGTATTGCACACCTTGTGCTTTTGGGCACTCCAGTGATGTTGCAGCTCTGAAATATGGCCAAACTGGTGGCAAGTGGCATCTTGGCAGCTGCACGCTTGACTTTTCTCAGTTCATGGGCAGTTATTTTGCGCCTTGGTTTTTCCACACGCTTCTTGCGACCCTGTTGACTATTTTGAATGAAACGCTTGATTGTTCGATGATCACGCTTCAGAAGCTTTGCAATTTTAAGAGTGCTGCATCCCTCTGCAAGATATCTCACTATTTTTGACTTTTCTGAGCCTGTCAAGTCCTTCTTTTGACCCATTTTGCCAAAGAAAGGAAGTTGCCTAATAATTATGCACACCTGATATAGGGTGTTGATGTCATTAGACCACACCCCTTCTCATTACAGAGATGCACATCACCTAATATGCTTAATTGGTAGTAGGCTTTCGAGCCTATACAGCTTGGAGTAAGACAACATGCATAAAGAGGATGATGTGGTCAAAATACTCATTTGCCTAATAATTCTGCATGTAGTGTATAGGCTCTCAGCAGCCAGGAAATAGCAGTTTTTTTTTTGTTTTTTTTTACGTAATTCGCCAATAATTTATTCTGAATTTATGCGAATCAAACCAAATTTTTCCCTAAAATCTCGGCGAACTGGCAAATTGAATTTTTTTTAAATTCACTCATCTCTAATTACAATGTACAAATATCTTTCTGATGATCCTTTTACATGTAGGCCTGTAACCATGAACAAAGATCCCATCCTGTACGTCAAGAGGAAAGATGGATTCACCATCATCATAGATGGGGATTCTTTACTGTAAGAGCAGTGATATTATGGAGCTCTTTGCCAGAGGAGGTTGTAATGGTTGAATCATTGTACAAGTTCAAAAAGTTCAGGAAGTCTTTCTTGAAAATAAAACATATTGTAGCTTATAGGAACTAGAATTCTGTAGATGAGAAGATGATTTTCATATTTGGAGTCGGGAAGAAATATATCCTCTAATATGGAGTAATTAGAAGCTCTCTTTTAAGGATTTTTGTCATCCTCTGGCTCCACATGGTAGATTCAACCTTATTAATGATAGAATTATATATAGATGGCCATATGTTGTATATCTGCAGAAACTACTATTCAGGGGTTCATCCGGTTAAAAAAAAAAAAAAGGACATACTCACCTTATCCATTTGCTGGCAGAGAAGCTGTTGCGGCCATCTTGATTGAAGACACTGCATGGTGACTTGACGTCATCACACTGGCCGGACATGGTGAGGTCATCACTATTTTTCAGATCTAACCTTCATTACTGACCTCTAGGATTTAAGTATTGTATTGTATGACCTGTAGTTAAGTATTGTACTTTAGGGCCCATAAGAGATCGTTGTCCATTAGGACCTACAGTTCTACATTGTGCCACAAATGAGCAGTGAAGGCAGATACTCGTTGCCAAGTTCACCTAATGATGACAGGTGATTGCTGGGTGTCCCAGATTCCAGATACTGTGTGACCTTATATTATTTGGGGTACCTCATGTCCAAAGTAAAGGAGAGCCCGTTTAATTAGCATAGAAAGTAAATGCTTATGTCAAAAAGGTCCCAGTTCACACATAACCCATCTTGCAAAAAACATATTGAATGATTGTACAATCATGGGCAGCTGGACAATGTCTCTGTTGTTTGGAGTCCTGGGTTCAAATCTGACTAAGGGCAACAACTCCATTAAAGGGGTTCTCCTGGACTAAGGCTACTTTCACATCAACAGTTTTGCTGGATCCGGTCAATAATACAACTGTCTGCATCCATTTGTATTATCTCTAAAATGAACAAGACAGACCCGTCACTAAAACCATTGTAAGTCAATTGGTGCTGGATCCGTTTTCTTTGTGTCCACAAAAACGGATCTGTCTCCATGGACTTACATTGTGTTTCATGCCGGATCTGTCTTGCTCAGTAACCCATGACGTGCACAAATATGCTGCTGGCAGCGGTTTTGTGTGTCTCATGGGAACGCAACGCAATGTAACGAAATGCACTCGGGTTCTCTCCGTTCAAGTTCGTTCAAATTCGTCCCCATTGAAAATCAATGGGGAGAAAATTTGAAGCGTTTTGCTGCGGTTTTGAGATCGTAGCCTAAGATTAAATCCCAGCTGTGAAAAAAAAGACTGTTTCAACACTACTTACCCCTCCACTGCCCCACCGATTCAGTGATCTGGACTTTGCTCACATGACTGTCTGACTGCGGGATCTTTTGCTGACGTTGGACAGCTTTTCTCTTGCGTCTTCCTGTTCAGTTGCATAACGTACAGTATATGCAGCAGAAGAGCCCACAACCAGCACAGCCGAGATCGCAGAATCGGCGGTGCGAGAGTGGGATAAGTACACACATAAGTGGTGAAACAATCTTCCTTTCCGCAGGTTCTCTGAACCCCTTTATATTTGTATGCTTTCCTCGTGTTTACGTGGATTTTCTCCCATAGTTTAAAAACATGCTGGCAGGTTAAAATTTGTGAGATTTGGGCACAAATTGCTATATGTGGCATACAGTATGTTGACATTATATAGGCAACAGTAAAAAAAAAAATAAATATAGGGAGAAAAACTTTAATCACTTTGCCTTGCGCACGAAGAGCAGTAAGTAAGGAGAAAAAAAATGAGATATCATGAAAACTTTAGTGCATGGAGACACATAACTACAAATCATTGTAAGGCGATTAATTTATGGCGCCCGTAAAATCTGTACGAATTGAAGAAGCATGCAGTTTATAAAATTTTACAGCAGCAATATTTTGTAGTATGCTAATCATATTGATGTAAGTTCTTCAATAACACAGCAAACAGTATTTTTTTTCTCTCTCTCTCTCTCTCTCAAACCGTGTGGTTTGTGTGCAAATATATGCATGTCGTCTCCCGTATTTGATTAAAGTAAACATATATAAGCACATGTGGGTTTTTGGTGTGTCGTGATTAATGGTAGTTGTTGTAAGGTGCTCTCGGGATAAGATTTATGGGCCGTGAATACATTATACCTTGTGCACCATTGCTGTCATGAAGCATGACTACAACAGTTGTAAATGAGCCTGCGGCACGGCAATAATTGGCGTCATTGTCTGCCTAGTGTTCGAAGATGAGATAGGAAAATATCATTGGGAATGAATGGGGTTGAAGGTGACATCAAAACATAGCGGAGATGTAAAGTATAAAAGGAATTAATCAATGTGATTTATGGATAGGGCTCCTTTCATTAGGATCTGGTGGTTAAAAATACATATATTTTACAGGTAAGATGACTAATTCCTCCTATATCATCAACCATAGTGATGTGGGGATATTGATTAATATCGGGTTTTAATGGCGCTTATTGTAAAGAGATTTGCCATCGATTGACTCCGTATTTTTGTTGGTTCAACATAATTTTTTTCGCAGACTTAGTGAATATCCAACATGCTTTGCCGATTTATTTTCTAATATATTTTGGTCTGAGATGATACAGAGCTCTGAAACTACTGAACATACATAGATTTATATAAGAAAATTCTAGCTTCCTTAAGCCACCACTAGGAGGAGCTTACTGTATACAGTGGTATTATTTTCCTTAAAGAGATATCCCCAACTGGACAGTTATGGGTCCTTGAGGAAGGGACCTGCAGCTACCCCAAGAACCAGGCCCCATCACATGTCTGCAACCACAGTTTAGGTGGCCGCACATGCCCAGCTCTCTGTTTACTTCTATGTGTGTTACACCTCTATGGGATAGATCTGTGCCTGTGCATTTGTTGAGGCTGTGAGATGTGGCCCTGTTCCTGAGATAGAGGTGGGGCCAGTACTTACAGGATCCTGTGGATATGCCACACATGTCCACATGGTAATACCTTTTAATGTATGTATAAATTGTATGCAGTAAGCTCATTAGTGCCCCCTAGTGGTGGCATAACAATCATTTGATGTATATATATATATATATATATATATATATATATTTATATATATTTTAGCACAGTTGATTTTGGCCGTAAGATCTTTACTTTTTTTTATATCCAGGGGATGAAAATAATTTTTAAACAGAGAGTTTCTGACTGATTCAACACCATTGTCAGTCATCAAAATTACAGGGTTGTGGCACTCCCTGGAGCTCACTTGGGTGGGGCTGAGCTATGTAAGTACCAGGCACAGCCATACCTATAGTGCTTGCTGTAACTTTATTGCCTCTTAATTAATTCTGATGATCTGGTCTAGTGGGTCAGAACCACACCAAAAACTCCAACCTACCTATAGGTTATGAAAATTCCTTTAGGCAATGCATATATGGCATGAAATACACATTGCAAAAGTGTGACATGTATTTGCCATGGAATTCCGTGGATTTCAGGGCAGAATGTTCACAAAAATTCATGTGGAAGTCCGCAATGTGAACATGCCCTGAAAGTAACACTATTCTGTACACATGTATGGGGAAGACAGGCTAAGTTTTTTTTTTTTTTTCTATTAGTATCGTTCCTCACATTATTAATAACACCTTATATTTTTATTATACATAACTGCTAGGTTCGGTATTTGGTTGGTTCACATATAAGATCTTGACAATCATGACTTTTTCTCCAGTATTTCTTGCCCATTAATCTTCTTTGTTTTTACCGTGTCCTGTCCATACAGTGTAATGTCTGACTCCTCGTGACCTATGCTCTTTTACCTCAGCAGGGGACAATAAATACCTGCTGAACCTCAGGAAAAAAATCTGCAATGTCCATAAAACTATTTATTCTCTAAAATTATTGGGCTGAAACAGTCAGTTCTGACTCTGCAATCTCTGTATTTCCTTGACACCAAAACTCCCATAGCCGATTTTGAGGTAACTGGCCCTGACAAACAATGATCCCATGCCGGAAGGGGAAAGCAAGTAATTTGGTCAGCAGAGGCAATGGATAAAGACGGTAAACACAGTTGTATGTGGACAGGGAACTATAGCCTGGGGAGAATTCCATGGTTACCATTCATGTGCTGGAACTTCTCCAGTTTCTCAAACACACAGTCGTTCCATGTGTACGGTAATATATAGTTCTACTTTACTCAGGTGAAAGCAAAACTATTTTTCTAGATTGTACCCTGGGGAGTGAAATGGAACTGGATGCTATTGTCCTAGTGTTACATTTTGGTAGTAGGACATCTAGATTATTATTTGTTAGGAATGATCGCTGATGTAGACCACCTGGATAACAGAGCATCCTCCTGTAGGCCCAGGCTCTAAAACAATAATCGGGCAGTAAAGTCCAGTAGAAGGCAACCCAACTTTGAAGCCAATGTCTTATCATTAGGGTCTTTTTCTTATGGGTTCAAAAATAACAATAATAATAATATTAGATCTTATAGATGATACGTTGGGTGACTCCGTATTTTTGTTGGTTCAACATAATTTTTTTCGCAGACTTAGTGAATATCCAACATGCTTTGCCGATTTATTTTCTAATATATTTTGGTCTGAGATGATACAGAGCTCTGAAACTACTGAACAGACATAGATTTATATAAGAAAATTCTAGCTTCCTTAAGCCACCACTAGGAGGAGCTTACTGTATACAGTGGTATTATTTTCCTTAAAGAGATATCCCCAACTGGACAGTTATGGGTCCTTGAGGAAGGGACCTGCAGCTACCCCAAGAACCAGGCCCCATCACATGTCTGCAACCACAGTTGAGGTGGCCGCACATGCCCAGCTCTCTGTTTACTTCTATGTGTGTTACACCTCTATGGGATAGATCTGTGCCTGTGCATTTGTTGAGGCTGTGAGATGTGGCCCTGTTCCTGAGATAGAGGTGGGGCCAGTACTTACAGGATCCTGTGGATATGCCACACATGTCCACATGGTAATACCTTTTAATGTATGTATAAATTGTATGCAGTAAGCTCATTAGTGCCCCCTAGTGGTGGCATAACAATCATTTGATGTATATATATATATATATATATATATATATATATATTAGCACAGTTGATTTTGGCCGTAAGATCTTTACTTTTTTTTATATCCAGGGGATGAAAATATTTTTTAAACAGAGAGTTTCTGACTGATTCAACACTATTGTCAGTCATCAAAATTACAGGGTTGTGGCACTCCCTGGAGCTCACTTGGGTGGGGCTGAGCTATGTAAGTACCAGGCACAGCCATACCTATAGTGCTTGCTGTTACTCTATGGCCTCTTAATTAATTCTGATGATCTGGTCTAGTGGGTCAGAACCACACCCAAAACTCCAACCTACCTATAGGTTATGAAAATTCCTTTAGGCAATGCATACATGGCATGAAATACACATTGCAAAAGTGTGACATGTATTTGCCATGGTATTCCGTGGATTTCAGGGCAGAATGTTCACAAAAATTCATGTGGAAGTCCGCAATGTGAACATGCCCTGAAAGTAACACTATTCTGTACACATGTATGGGGAAGACAGGCTAAGTTTTTTTTTTCTCTATTAGTATCGTTCCTCACATTATTAATAACACCTTATATTTTTATTATACATTACTGCTAGGTTCGGTATTTGGTTGCTTCACATATAAGATCTCGACAATCATAACTTTTTCTACAGTATTTCTTGCCCATTAATCTTCTTTGTTTTTACCGTGTCCTGTCCATACAGTGTAATGTCTGACTCCTCGTGACCTGTGCTCTTTTACCTCAACAGGGGACAATAAATACCTGCTGAACCTCAGGAAAAAAATCTGCAATGTCCATAAAACTATTTATTCTCTAAAATTATTGGGCTGAAACAGTCAGTTCTGACTCTGCAATCTCTGTATTTCCTTGACACCAAAACTCCCATAGCCGATTTTGAGGTAACTGGCCCTGACAAACAATGATCCCATGCCGGAAGGGGAAAGCAAGTAATTTGGTCAGCAGAGGCAATGGATAAAGACGGTAAACACAGTTGTATGTGGACAGGGAACTATAGCCTGGGGAGAATTCCATGGTTACCATTCATGTGCTGGAACTTCTCCAGTTTCTCAAACACACAGTCTTTCCATGTGTACGGTAATATATAGTTCTACTTTACTCAGGTGAAAGCAAAACTATTTTTCTAGATTGTACCCTGGGGAGTGAAATGGAACTGGATGTTATTGTCCTAGTGTTACATTTTGGTAGTAGGACATCTAGATTATTATTTGTTAGGAATGATCGCTGATGTAGACCACCAGGATAACAGAGCATCCTCCTGTAGGCCCAGGCTCTAAAACAATAATCGGGCAGTAAAGTCCAGTAGAAGGCAACCCAACTTTGAAGCCAATGTCTTATCATTAGGGTCTTTTTCTTATGGGTTCAAAAATAACCTATTAGATCTTATAGATGATACGTTGGGTGAGAACAATGCTAAGAATAAAGATTACAATGTAATTACATGCTGTGTATAGATGAAAGGCATATTTACCAAGATTGTGGTTGGTGGGTACATTTGGGGAATATAATTCCAGCCACTCAAATACCATCAAACCCATCCAGGAACACCCACTTCTGGGTGGAATTTACATACACCCCAGCTATTTTCAACCCTGAATAGGCCAGAATTGTGACGACTGAACATTGGAGACAATAGCCGCAAATTCAGAACTTTTGGCAGCTATGGATTGGTGGCCCAACAGCCCATGTCCTTTGGTGGGTCTTATCATTCTTTGGTGGAACATAGAAACTCCATCGTGCCACTGGTAACCGTATATCACCTCACAATAGGGCCCTTTTGCAAAACCAAAGTATAGGATCCAATCAGCAGCAACAGAAATTGAGTTAATGACATGAAAAGGTTGATATGAGTATACTCCATTGCTCTCTTATCATTTCACCTCATAAACGAGCATTGACAGTAACGTTAGTTCTTGCTAATTGGGCCAATAATTGGATTATGTAACCCCCCACCCCTTAGCACTTCCCTATAGATCCACCGAATCCACCATTCACCATCCACCAATAGGTGATGTAACGTAACTAGTCACCCTCCCTGCACAATGACATTTGTACTATTCACAAAGCATGCATATAAAACTTACCCTAATAGCAGTCTTGTAATCAAGTATAGAAAATAGAACCTTAAATAAAATCTACAATGGGAAATGATAAAATAAAAAAATTGAAAAAAGAAATATAATCTAAGTCATTCTAAAATCTGGTTTTAATTAGTGAAAACAATATAGGTGATGTATTCTCTTAGAAAGCAAATTACTAGGAAAAGTTAAAACAAATTTCTCCTGGGTAAATTTTCTTTATCTCATTTTGATCTTAAATTGGAGCGTGTGCATCACTGGGGTTATTTATTCCTGCCGGGTGATAACAAGGTCTTGTGATTCTTTCCCGTGCCCCACTATTTAACACCTGAGAATTTAGATGGCGTATTTTAGTTTTCAACCTTTTGTTAGTTCTGAAAGGTCATAGAGAAAGCATTACATTGCATTTTTAAACTGCTCTGTTAGCCATTCTTTATGGTCCATATATCATCTTAATTACTTGTGTTACTTGCAGGCTGTCTTCTACCTAAGATTTGTAAATTAATAATACTATATAGAGTAAAAAGCAAGAATAAAAAAGTCTAAGTAAAAAATAGTGTTTTCCAATATTTATTTAGTACCTTATATCTATGCATTTATTATCTTTGTTCCACTTTTATTACCAAGATTTTGGATTATTAGGAATTCAAAGCAATGCAGTAGCCTACAATAGTTGAATTTTTCTGTCCTCTAAATAACTACTATGGTCATTAAGTCCACAGAGTGGCCCTATGAAATAGTGGTGAAGTGGAAGCAGCATGAGTTGACCACAGAGTCTGGAGGTGGCAGCAGCATCAGGAGGAGGCCACAGAGTGGCACAATGACAGAGTGTGGAGGTAGCAGCAGCATGAGGAGGTCACAGAGTGGCAAAATGACAGTGTGGAGGTGGCAGCAGAATCAAAAGGTCAAAGAATGGCGGTTGGAGGCGGCGGCAGCAGCAGCAGCAACAGGAGGAGGCCACAGGGTGGCAAAATGACAGTGTAGAGGTGGCAGCAGCATCAGGAGGCCACAGAGTGGCACAATGACAGAGTGTGGAGGTAGCAGCAGCATGAGGAGGTCACAGAGTGGCAAAATGACAGTGTGGAGGTGGCAGCAGAATCAAAAGGTCAAAGAATGGCGGTTGGAGGCGGCGGCAGCAGCAGCAGCAACAGGAGGAGGCCACAGGGTGGCAAAATGACAGTGTGGAGGTGGCAGTAGTAGCAGCAGCAGCAGCATGAGACCACAGAGTGGCACAATGGCAGAGTGTGCAGGTGGCAGCAGCAGCATCAGGAGTAGGCCACAGGGTGGCACATTGACAGTGTGAAGGTGGCAGAAGCAGCAACAGGAGGCCACAGAGTGTCACAATAATGGAGTGTGGAGGTGGCAGCAGCATAATGAGGAGGCCACAGGGTGGCACAATGACAGTGTGGAGGTGGAAGAAGCATCATCAGGAGGCCACAGAGTGGCAAGGTGACATAATGTGTAGGTGGCAGCAGCATGAAGAAACCACAGAGTGGCAAGGTGACATAGTGTGGAGGTGGAAGCAGCATCAGGAGACCACAGAGTGGCAAGGTGACATAATGTAGAGGTGGGAGCAGCATCAGGAGGTCACAGAGTGGCAAGGTGACATAGTGTGGAGGTGTCAACAGCATCAGGAGACTACAGAGTGGCAAGGTGACATAGTGTGGAGGTGGCAGTAGCATCAGGACACCACAGAGTGACCCGTTGACAGAGTGTGTAGGTGGGCGGCAATACCAGTACCAGCTGAAGATGGTGGGTGAAAGAGGGAGCACTTGGCATCAGATGTGTGGCATCAGGCTGGTGGCAGCATCAGAATAGTAGCTGAGGCAGGTAGCCAGAAGAAACCAGTCTCTTTTGTCAAAGTGTTGGTGTGGCACCATGGATGATCTAATCTGATGCATCAGGCATTGGTGGGTGAAAATCCTGGCTGATCCACACCTGATTCATGTTGACAAGGGTCAGTCTTTCCACATTTTGGGTGGTCAGGCAAGTTCTTCTTGGGATAACTATGGCCCCCGCCGCACTAAACACCAGCTCTGATGCCACGCTAATGGCCGGGCAGGACAGCTTTTCCAGGGCAAACTCGGCCAGTTGCGGCCACAAATCCAACTTGGTTGCCCAGTAATCCAGCGGATCTCTTCAATGTGGGGTGGCAGGGTACTGTTCAAGTATGACACCACCTGCTGGTTCAGGTTTTGCTCCAGGTCTAACTGCTGCTGGTGAGTAGTTTCTTCACTAGGCTGGTGAAGAAAGCTGCTCATTAGCGACTCTAGGCTCAAGTTGCTGCTAATTTAGCTGGAGGAATGCGAACGAAGAGGGCCCTGCCGGTCAGACCTGCGAGAGGATGGACGCTGACGCAGATAGGCAGAGGCCAACTGACTTCATAGGATATCTCTATAGTAGTTCAGTTTGTCCTCCCTCTCAGAGGGTGTAAAAGGCCCCCATTTGACTGGTACTGAGGGTCCAAAAAGGTGGAGAGCCAGAAGTCATCTCTCTGCCGAATGGTGATAATTCGGCTGTCACTAGGCAAGCAAGTGAGCATGCATTGAGCCCTGGGGCGGACTGAGAACCCTCAGGGCCCCCGGGAAAAATAAATCAAGGGCCCCCTTCCAGGCCCCACCCATGCCCACCTCCAGCCACGCCCATGTCCCGCCTCCAGCCACGCCCTCAGCCACGCCCCTATCCCGCCTCCAGCCACGCACTACACAAAGATCAAAAGTGCAATAATTTATCAATCTGGGGCTCTGGCTGAGGGCGGCTGACACACAGTCAGTCAGCTCACCTCTAGGTAGGACCTGCGGCTGCACTCCTGTCTCCTGCTTCCCGCCGCCGCGGCACCGCTCATCGTGCCTCTGTGGCCTACCCTGAGCCCATGTTGCTGAGGCAGAGGGCATTGCCAGTGGCGGCCAGGCTACCTATCACAAGCAGCAGGCTGGGGACAGTGGCGGATCCAGGATTTAAAATTAGTCAGTGAGGTTGCAAAGTTACGCTCAGGTCCTAGTGACCACCTAATTTCAAAACAATTAATAGAATAGCGTACCAACGTCCTGAGGGATTTCCCCATTTGTCATATTCAAGTGGTCTCGGGAGGGGCACTTCCAGATTTTTTTCTGTCCGCCGCCACAAAACAATGGTGCTTATAGAACAGACTACACAGTGTAGAGGTATACTGTATATTGTGGGGCACAGTGTAGAGGTATACTGTATATTGTGTGGCACAGTGTAGAGGTATACTGTACATTGTGGGGCACAGTGTAGCGGTATACTGTATATTGTGGGGCACAGTGTAGGCTATAATGTGTATAACAAACATATTCCACATGAAAACTTACAATTACTTGGCTTGGCCATTGGGGATCTCGGACACCACTTCCACACTTTGGCCGGGGGCTCGGCGGAGCTAATATTGTGTTTTATCCTAATGAGAAAGATTTCATAATAAGGATTTGGAGAAGGGGCAGAGGGATAACAGAGCAGGGAGAGGCTGGTGCTGCTACTAGGGGGTCATACCATGGGGGCGTAATAAAGCCCCCCCAGTAGAAATAATTCTCCTTATAATGTGACAGTGCAAAAAATACCCCCTTGTAATGCCCCCAGTTGAGCTAATGTCCCCATAGTGCCCCCATAATGTCCCAGTATAAAATACCCCTATATAGGGCCCCTAGTAAATCCCCCCATAGTGCTCCACACCCTCCTTCCTCCTAGTGTCCCCCATAATGTGCCAGTATAAAATGCTCCAGTAGATGCCCTCAGTGTCCACCATAATTTGCAAGTATAAAATACCCCTTCTTAGTGCCCCCCATACATGATCCCATAGTACTCCTCTCCCCCTTCCCCATAGTACCCACCATAATGTGTCCCAGTATAAAATTGTACTGTACAGAGCGCCCATATAAAATACCCCTTCTTAGTGCCCCCCGTACATGATCCTATAGTACTCCTCTCCCCCCTTCCCCATGGTACCCACCATATTGTGTCCCAGTATAAAATTGTACTATACAGAGCGCCCATATAAAATACCCCTTCTTTGTGGCCTCAGTAGATGCCCCTATAGCTCCCCCAATCATGTGCCAGTATTAATAACATTCCCCCCGTGCCAGTATTAATAACAGTCCCCCGTGCCAGTATTAATAACAGCCCCCCGTGCCAGTAATAACAGCCCCCCCGTGCCAGTAATAACAGCCCCCACGTGCCAGTAATAGCCCCCCTGCATGCCAGTAATAGCTCCCCTGCATGCCAGTAATAGCCCCCTGCATGCCAGTAATAGCCCCCCTGTGCCAGTAATAGCCCCCCTGCATGCCAGTAATAGCCCCCCTGTGCCAGTAATAGCCCCCTGCGTGCCAGTAATAGCCCCCCTGTGCCAGTAATAGCCCCCCTGCATGCCAGTAATAGCCCCCTGCATGCCAGTAATAGCCCCCCTGTGCCAGTAATAGCCCCCTGTGCCAGTAATAGCCCCCCTGCATGCCAGTAATAGCCCCCCTGTGCCAGTAATAGCCCCCCTGCATGCCAGTAATAGCCCCCCTGTGCCAGTAATAGCCCCCCTGCATGCCAGTAATAGCCCCCCTGTTCCAGTAATAACAGCATTGCATATATAAAAAAAAAAAAAAACACACATACTTACCTCCATGTCAGTGATGCGATGCAGGCCTCTTCTGGCCTGTATCCAGCGCTGTATGGCTCAGGCGGCGCGATGACGTCATCGCGCCGCCTGCGCCGGCCTCTGATAGGCTGCCGGCCTAGTGTGCCTGCAGCCTATCAGAGGAAGGGAAAGGGACACGCCTCTCCCTTCCCTGCCGCAGCACAGGCAGGCATCTGTATCGCTGTCCTGAGGACAGCGATACAGATGACTGGAGATGAGCGCTTCCACAATGGAAGCGCTCATCTCCCTGTGCCCCGCCAGCTCCGCACCGCACACCCCAAAGGCCGGCCGGCGGGCCCCCTCACCGGCCGGGCCCTCGGACCACGTCCGATGTGCCCGACCGCTCAGTCCGCCCCTGATTGAGCCATTTATGCAAGTGACTCGGAGTGATTTCCTGCCTCCATTTCCACTGCATATTGCTACGATGTGTCTGGGTTCTCTGCCTCATCTTCTTCATCACCCTATAGCTTCTCTGGTGCTCCTGCTCCTCTTCTCCTGTCACCTGTGTAGAAAAACCACTGATTTCACTACACATTGCTTGTGCTCCAATCTCCTCCTCCAGTTCAGCCCCCACAGGGCTCATGTGGCCGTGAGATCTAGGTGCCACGTCTCCAGTCCCCTGACCAGCCATATTTACCAGCATCTGTTGCAGGAAATGAAGCAGTGGAATGACGTTGTTCATCCCGTAGTCCTGGCGACTGACAAATAACGTGGCCTCCTCAAAGGGCCTGAACAAACGGCAGGTGTCATGCATGAGCTGCCACTGGCTGACATCAAAGTTAAACAGGGGAGTACTCCTGTCTGCTTGGATCATCAAGAAATCGTTTATGGCCTTTCTCTGTTCGTATAGTCGATTCAACATATGGAGGGTGGAATTCGAACTGGTGGAAACGTCGCATATCAGTCTATGTTGGGGGATGCCATTCTGGCGCTGCAGCTCAAGGAGGGTGTGCTTTGTGGTGTACGAGTGGCTGAAGCGCATGCAAAGTTTCCTGGCCATTTTTAAGATGCCTTGCAGATGGATGGAAGACTTCAGGAACCACTTTATAACCAGATTGAACACGTGTGCCATGCAGGGCACTTGGCTCAGCCCTCCTTGACGCAGCGCCAACACCATGTTCTTCCCATTGTCGGTCACCATGGTTCAGAGAAAGCCAGGATTCGATTTCTTGATGAAGGACACAGAGCTCCCCTGTGTGACTCAGTTCGCCCAGGCAAATGAGTTGCAGAACAGCATGACACTGCCATGTTCTGCACATGTAGTATGCTGGAGGGGCACTGACAGGCTCAAGGACTGGCCCAACTTCTGTTCTACATACGTGTGCAGGGCTGGTACTGCCTTTTTGGCAAAGAAATGACGGCTTGGGACTCTCCACCTCGGCTCGGCACAAGTCATCAGTTCTCTGAAAGGTGCAGAGTCCACCACTTGGAAAGGGAGGGACTGCAGAACCAGCAACTTGACCAGGAGCACATAAAGCTTCTGCGCCGTTGGCATACTGTTGTCTCTTGGCAATTGCTTCGGTGATCGATTGCAGATGAAATGACTGACAAGGAGTAGGAGCAGGAGCATCAGGACCAGCAGATGATGGGAAGGACAGACAGCTCCTTTCGGCTGAGGTGGTGGAGCCTTGACTGCTAGAAATTGGTTGCGTACCACTGGGTGATGCAGCGGTTGCTGCTGTAGGATGGACCACCACATCGGAGCCACGGTTCTCCCAGGCAATGGTGATGCTGCATATGTTGACGCAGGGCCGTGGCACCCTGGCCACGCTTCACCTTTTGCCCACAGATTCTACAAATAGCCATGTTACCTCCTCCGGCGGCTTAACAAAAAACTGCAACACCGCCGAGTAGGTGATTTTACCCCCAACACTCCGCACTGACTGACTGCTACCGGCGCTGCTTCCGTGAACTCCTGCACCACCAGTTTCTGGACAGGTTGGCCCCTGCAAAGTGGATGGTCTACCCTGGGCTTGTTTGGCTCCAGACCTCTCACTGCTGCCACCCTGCTGACTCCTGGCCATGCTAGCGACTTGCTGGATCCGCCGCTGCCTCACGGGCAAGCTGCCACCCTCTTCTCCCGATGATGATAAAGCCCCTAATTCACCCAGCTATCAAATGCAATGAGCTACATCATCATCATCGAGTACTGTCTGCATGTGACTGATGTCCTCATCAACGGTCTCTGGGTCAGGAGCTTGACCACTCGCAACACCAGCTCCCAACGCCACTCTCCTCATCACTACTAATACACTCCAAAAAGGGCTTTAGAACATATAACTGCACCGATGAACAGTAAACGGCAAATATATATTTTTTGCCACCAATACACTCCAAAAAGGGCTGTAATTTTCTCACTTCGCCACACAATGGCAAATACTTTTTTGTGTGCCACTAAGGCCTCTTTCACACTTGCATTGTTAGGATCCGGCGTGCACTTCCGATGCCGGAAGTGCCCGTCGGATCCGTAACACCGCAAGTGAACTGAAAGCATTTGAAGACTGATCAGTCTACAAAATGCGTTCAGTGTTACTATGGCAGCCAGGATGCTATTAAAGTCCTGGTTGCCATAGTAGTAGTGGGGAGCGGGGGAGCAGTATACTTACCGTCCGTGCGACTCCCAGGGCGCTCCAGAATGACGTCAGAGCGCCCCATGCGCATGGATGACGTGCCATGCGATCACGTCATCCATGCGCGTGGGGCGGCGTGACGTCACTCTGAAGCGCCCCGGGAGCCGCACGGACGGTAAGTATACTGCTCCCCCGCTCCCCACTACACTTTACCATGGCAAACAGGACTTTAGTGTCCTGGCAGCCATGGTAACCATTCAGAAAAAGCTAAACGTCGGATCAATAGGCATTAATGCCGGATACGGCCTTGCCCAACTGTTCAGGATTTTTGGCCGGAGCAAAAAGCGCAGCATGCTGCAGTATTTTCTCCGGCCAAAAAACGTTCCGGTCCTGAACTGAAGACATCCTGATGCATCCTGAACGGATTTCTCTCCATTCAGAATGCATGGGGATAATCATGATCAGGATTTTTCCGGCATAGAGCCCCAACGACGGAACTCTATGCCGGAAAAGAAATACGCAAGTGTGAAAGAGCCCTAATACATGCAAAAAAGGGCTTTAGAACATATAACTGCACTGCTGAATGGCAAAAATATTTTTTTGCCACTAATACATGCCAAAAAGGGCTATAATTTTCTCACTTCACCACACAATGGCAAATACCTTTTTTTGTGCCACTAATACACGCAAGAAAGGGCTTTAGAACATATAACTGCACCGCTGAGCGGCAAATAATATGTTTTTTTGCCACTTATACATGCCAAAAAGGGCTGTAATTTTCTCACTTCACCACACAACGGCTAATAAGCATTTTTTCCCCACTAATACAATGCTTTAGAACATAAAACTGCACCGCACAAGGGCAAATAAGACTACTATACAGCAAAATAAACGTTTTAAAGTCTTTCCTACCACTGTCCCTAGTGCCTCTCCCTGCACTAAGTACACTGGAAAATGGCTGACTCCAAGATGGCTGAGGCTATTTATAAGGCTGTGACATCACAGGGCTGTCTGCCTGCTGATTGGCTGCATACATGGCATTGTGGGTGATCCCTCATTCCCAGAGTTCCTTGCTCCCTGTTATAACACGTGCAGCAGCCATTTTAGGAAAAAATTTGATTCATTACCACAAAGCGTGAGGAAATTCAGATTCGCTCAACTCTACTTGTCACCATCCCTCATTACTACTGTTCCAATGCTCAAAAAGCCTTTACTTGACCCATTTGCTTTGTCCAGTTATCGCCCCATATCACTTCTTCCATATGCCTCAAAGCTACTTGAACAACATGTCCATTCAGAACTGTCCTCTCACTTCTCCTCCTGCTCCCTCTTTGACCGCCTACAATCTGGCTTCCGACCCCACCACTCGACTAAGACTGCCCTTACCAAAGTCACCAATGACCTACTAACAGCCAAAACCAAGAAACAATACTCTGTCCTCCTTATCCTTGACCTGTTCTCTGCCTTCGACACTGTTGACCACTCCCTTCTGTTTAAAACTCTCTCATCTCTTGGCATCACAGAACCTGGCCCTCTCCTGGATCACATCATACCTCACAGAACTGACATTTTGTGTCTCCCACTCCCGCACCACCTCCTCGTCTCATTCCCTCTCTGTTGGTGTACCACAAGACTCTGTCCTAGGACCCCTGCTCTTCTCGATCTACACTTTTGGCCTGGGACAGCTCATAGAGTCCCATGGCTTTCAGTATCACTCTTATGCTGACGACACACAAATCTACCTCTCTGGTCCAGACATCACCATCTCACTATCAAGAATCCCACAATGTCTATCTTCTATATCATCCTTCTTCGCCTTTCGCTTTCTAAAACTTAACATGGATAAAACAGAATTCATCATATTTCCCCCATCTTGCTCAACCCCACAACAGACCTATCTTTCACGATCAATGGCTGCACACTATCCCCGGTCAACCAAGTCCGCTGCCTTGGAGTGACCTTGGATTCTGCCCTTTCCTTCCGACCGCTCATCCAAGCCCTTTCCACCACCTGCCGCCTCCATCTCAAAAACATCTACCGCATCCGCGCTTTCCTTAACTTTGAATCTGTGAAAATGCTTGTACATGCCTTCATCATCTCCCGCCTAGACTACTGTAACACTCTCCTCTGTGGCCTTCCATCTAGCACTCTCGCACCCCTCCAATCTATCCTCAACTCTGCTTCCGGACTAATTCACCTCTCAGCCTATTACTCCTCTGCCTCTCCCATCTGCCAATCCCTTCACTGGCTCCCCATTGCCCAGTGAATTCACTTCAAAGTACTAACAAATACATACAAGGCCGTCCATAACCTGTCCCCTCCCTACATCTCTGAGCTACTTTCCCGATACATCCCCACACGGACTCTCCGATCCTCACAAGACCTCCTTCTCTCCTCTCCTCTTATCACCTCTTCCCAAAATCGCCTCCAAGATTTCTTCCGTGCATACCCCATACTCTGGATCTCGCTACCCCAACATATCAGACTCTCATCTACAGTGGAATCCTTCAAAAGAAACCTGAAAACCCACCTCTTCAGATAAGTCTACAACCAGTGACCTGCTGTCTCTATACCGCCATGTCGAACTTCACCCGCACCTACTGTGTCCTTCTCCCAGACCATGTAGATCAGGCATGTCCAAACTGAGGCCCTCCAGCTGTTGTAAAACTACAACTCCCAGCATGCCCTAATAGCTGTAAGCTATCCAGGCATGCTGGGAGTTGTAGTTTTGCAACAGCTGGAGGGCCGCAGTTTGGACATGCCTGATGTAGATTGTAAGCCCTCACGGGCAGGGCCTTCTCTCCTTCTGTATCAGTTTGTAACTCGTTTTGTTTATGATTAGTGCAATTGTCTGTATCATAAATGTATACCTCTTCTCATATGTACAGCGCTATGGAATGAATGGCACTTTAATAATAAATAATAATAATGCTTCTCCCGTTCCAGCTAGTCTCTACTACCTGGCCCCTCTTGACACACAGGAAATGACTGCTCAGCCAATCACTGGCAACAGCACTGACACACCTGAGCCGATGATAAAGCTGAGCTGTCATTTCCTGTGTGATGAGAGGCACCAGCAGGGACTTGACAACCGTCGGAAGGGGAGTGGAAAGGGATTAGTGGCTTATCACTTAGTTTTTATGTCATTCTGACAACACTTTAGGTTGACAAGAAGGTTGCTAGGGTTTATCATTAAAGGGATTGTCCAGGATTAGAAACTAAGACTGAGCTTTCAAAAAAAAATGTATGTCATGGAGACATATCAAAAGTTTTAATAAGGGGAGGTCAAAGTACTGAAACCTCCAATGATCTTTCTCTTCACTGCAGGAGATGGGCTCAATAGAAAGCCTAAAGGCCCATCTCCACAGTTTGTGAGTGCTTCTCTCTACCCAATCTAGCAATCGATGGGGGTCTCAGCACTCCCACCAATCAAAACCTTTGGTATGTCATTATGACATATCAAAAGATCTTTGAAAGCTCATGGACACTTTAAGTTAAGTCCATGGACAAGAATGGTCAACATTTGGCAACCACTTTATGATAATTTTTCAAATTATCCTAATTAGGTGCTAGTGCTGAATGGCCAAGATTTCTAAGTACAGTACTACCCTGGTCCCCTAATTCCCCAGACTTGAGCATCTATAGGATCACCTTGTTCGTCATGTTTGCTCTATGGATTCCCCCCATGCACTGTACAGCAGCTGTGGGTTGCACTGCAGCCAGCATGGCTCCATATACCTGCGACAATCTGACAATCTATCAGGACTTTACTGAGTGACAACCAGCTGCCGTCCATGAAATCCACGATGTCTAGCCATTCACTCTGGATATTAGCTGGTGGTCATAATAATGTGATTCAACGGTGTATAAGAATATTTGCTCTTTGCAGATCAGATGCACAAGTCTTCTTTCTTAAGGGTATTCAAAAACATTTATCCAGTGGATGGTGTTGCCTCAACCTACATACAGTACCAACTCTACTGCGGAATAGTTGGTATACTGCCGGTATATTGAATTATGGAGATCCAACATTGCTAAATATTGACTCAATATAAATGTGTCTCATGCTGTTTTTGCAGAATAGTGGGTTACAATTAGGCTTGAACAAATCGAGCTTTGGTTCATAGATTCCAAGTCTATTCATTAAAAAACCTTAGATATACAAAGAAATGGACAGCTCACAAGAAGTTAATTGCATACAATTTAATCCATATGAATGTCAACATATTGCCACTGAGGAAGAAAACCATGCGGTTTTGAAACGCGTCTGGCTAGAAAAGTGACTGCACCCCTGTTATAATTGGTGTAATATTCCTACCATCGGGAATTGAAAATTGAAAATTCGCAAGCAAGTGCTAAGCTGACACAGCATAGTGCAGTGATCTGCAGGCCGTGAGCATCCGGAACTTTCTATTGCGCAGGTGTCTAGCACTGTCAGTAACCAAAGACCACACGTGGAGCAGTCAGCGTCCGGAAAATCAGCGTCATTAGTAGTGTTGATCACGAATATTCGAATTTCGAATTTTTATCGCGAATATAGGTAATTCGAAAATTTGCGAATATTTCGAATATAGTTATATATATTCGTAATTTCGAATATTCGATTTATTTTTCCTTTTTTTAATTTTTTTTTATTTGATTTTTATTTTTTTTAATCAGTACACATGATCCCTCCCTGCTTCTAGCTTGTTGGCCAATAAGAAGGCTGCAATATACTTGACTTTAGGAGTAGTAGTGTTTGCGAATTTTGCTCTATATTCGTTTTTTCGAATATTCTCTATATTGCTATATATTCTTGTTTTAGAATATTACAAATATTCGAAAAAACCAAAGTAATAGCAATATAGCGAATATTCGAAAAAAACGAATATAGAGCAATTTAGCTAATATAGTGCTATAATCTTCTTTGTCTAATAGTTGTAATTTCTTTCTCATCTGAAGTTCAGATTGGAAAAAAATTACAACTATAAAATAATAAGATTATAGCACTATATTAGCTAAATTGCTCTATATTCGTTTTTTTTCGAATATTCGCTATATTGCTATATATTCTTGTTTTAGAATATTACGAATATTCGAAAAAACTAAGTTATAGCAATATAGTGAATATTCGAAAAAAATCGAATATAGAGCAATTTAGCTAATATAGTGCTATAATCTTCTTTGTCTAATAGTTGTAAGTTGTCTAATAATGTAAAAATTCAAATCCGAAAATTCTAATTACGAAAATTCGCATATTACACAATCATTACCTTGCTGATTTTTTGAGTAAAAAAAAACATGAATTTTTTAATTTTCGAATATTCGACGAATATTCTAAAAAAATATTCGCAAAATATCGCGAATTCGAATATGACCCCTGCCGCTCATCACTAGTCATTAGCAACTGGCGACTATCCGTGGAACGGCTGACATCCGGACTGTATGCTAACAGACATCACCGTGCAGACACCACCTATATTGGTTAAGAAGCGCGTAAGCGCTATAAAAGAAAATCACACGCTATACTAAAAGGCGGCGAAGCGTCCGGACATGTAAGTGGACTTGCGCATCACTACTGTTAACCATCTAACGCACCCATTAGTGTGAATTGAATTGAGACCCTGGACACTCATATACGCTCCATAGAATATTTTATCAGCTTATGGAAAATACACCAATTAAGAAAATTGAATAGAAAACAACGTAGGGCTGCAGTCCATATATTATAGAGTAAGCTGCGAGAGCTCCGCAGCTTAGTATAAAGGAGGGACCGTGATTATTAACCATTTTTTATGTTTTTATGTATTGATTTTTACTGTTAAATTTTAGATCCAATAGTGCACTTAATTGTATGCTGCCATATGGTGCATCCATGTCAGCATAAGAACGTATATAGATATATATGTATGATTGGCCAACACCTGGCAGAATTTTATAGGTTGGGATTAAATTGTATGCAATTAACTTCTTGTGAGCTGGCCATTTCTTTGTATATCTATTGTTTTGCTATTGGGTGGTAGCAGGCCGTGCTCTATTTTGGTGAGCTTCCCATAACTAATTTTCTGTACACTTGTTTTTGATAATCATTAAAAAACCTTGTTTGAAATGTTGTTTCCGTATAGCATTATAATGTTTTTTCTCCATGGAGTTGGGCGAGACTTCGTTAACAAACTTCAGTATTCCTATCTGATTATTTAAAAACATTTTAAAATAGAATTCAGATGGAAGGTTTGGTACTGGCTGGTACCTAGGTCCCAAAGCCCACTTCGGATTCCCATTTTAAGATGTTTTCAAGTAAGCAGATAGGAATACTGAAGCCATTTACCTAAGTCTCAAGCAACTTTGGGTGAGACAACGTTTTCCTCCACGGAGCCAATATATTTGAATAATGTACAGAAACAGCATTTCAAACTAAGTTTTTTAATGAATAGACTTCGGATCTATGATCCGAAGCTCGATTTGCTCAAGCCTAATGGTAACCCGCTATTTTGCAAAAACAGCACAAGACACATTTATATTGAGTCAATATTTAGCAATGTTGGATCTCCATATTTTAATATACTCGCAGTGTGCCAACTATTCTGCAGTAGAGTTGGTACTGTATATAGGTTAAGGCACCACCATCCACTGGATAAATGTTTTTGAACAAATCGACTTTGGATCTATGATTTGCTCAAGCCTAGTTACAATGTTGATGTCTACTGAATCATAGAGATTGAGAATGACTACTGATTCACTTTCTCTGCTGCAGAAGAATTGGTTGGTTAATATTCTAGTGTCTAATGAATCAAAGAGTTCCAGAACAGCCAGAGAATGACTCAACAGATCCATCACCAGCTCCTCTGCAGAAAAGTGGGTTAATAAACCAGTAAGCATTGACCTACCTCACCTGATAATGTAAATCGAGATATTTTCCTAAACATCACAAATGTAATTTGCAAAGGACCCCTAAGAAAACTTGTTAAAACAAATTAGCTCTTCTCCTGAGGGAAGAAAACTGTTTCTCTTTTGTCACCTATAGATAGCTACCCTCTTTCCTCATTAGTACAGAGTAGGGCACTGGTTGTCTGGGTGAATTTGATGCAGTTCTTGGAAGGCACTGGTTCACCTTGAGAAAATCCAACTGTTGTATTGAATGCATCCTGGGAAAAGAATGCAAATTTGAAGAAAAGGAATATTAGTCTTTCTAGCACCACCTAAAGGGAGCCATCCTGTAAATTTTTGTTTGAACCATGGGTAAATAAGGATATCAGCCAGACCAGGCACCCATCAAATTATGAAATACTCAAAATTCCAAATCTATAATTTAAGACATAAAAAGTACTCAGCACCAGTTTCTACTGAACTATGGAGATCCTACAGGGTCACTCATTGCAAACTTTTAGGGTGCTCTGTGTTTTAGTAGTTTTATAAACTTCTGAATGTTGATGTCTACTTAGTATCTCTCTAAAATAATGTGTGAGCATACAATAAAGGTTCAGCTATGCAACAACACTGCTTGCGCAACCTGGACCACAGAGGTATCGCAGTGAAGTGGTGAATCCTTAGAAATGAATGAGGTCACAGCACAAGTTGCCATTACATGACCCCTGAATTGCAATCCCAGAATATTTTTTTTTTGCGATTCAGGGGTCATAGTTGTTGAGACCACACTTTGATGCTCCTGCGATCCTGACCGCGACAGCTGTAGCGCAAGCAGTGTCGCCGTCCCTTAAGACTTGACGAAGACGGCAACTTCACCGAAGCACATAGAACTACTTAATTCCAGAGGTATAACTGTAAAGAAGTCATAGTTAGCAGTCGCACCCAGCCCTAGTGCCTGACCTAAAGGCCCCTTTTAAAGGGTTTTCTAGGATATTTTCAATGATTACCTATTCTCTGAATAGGTCATCAGTATTGGATCGGTGAGGGTCAGACTCCCAGGACAAATGGCAATCAACTGTTTGGGAAGCCACCAGCACTTGCAGTAGTGCCGATGCCTTCTCACAGCTTTCCTGGGCCATGTCATGTCACCTTCATCAGTCACATGGCCTAGGTGCAGCTCAGCTCCATTGAAGTAAATGGGGCTGAGCTTCGATACCAAGCACAGACTCTAACAAATGTACGGTGCTGGGCTTGGTAAGCAGAGAAAAGACTGCAGCTCTACTGCAAACGTTCAAAAAGCTGATCGGTAAGGGCTGCGGTTGTATTGGACCCCCACCGATCAGAGTTAAAACATCCCCCAAATAAACTTGAACACATAAGACACCAGCATTCTAAAAAAGGGGAGCCTTATTACATTATAGATTGGGGCCCAGGAGCTTCAAATTCCAACCTATGCAAGGCTCTTCAGATTAAGTGTGGTTTTGTTTCTTACAAATGTAGTTTAGTGTGATGGATTCCACCAATATAAAGAATCTAGTTGGGTCGAACTGTGGAGACCTAGAACTAGGTCAATGGCCCAAATGACATTGCAAAATGAAGCTGTGGTCTGTAGCATCCTGCTCTTCTCTTTCACGCTTACTCACCTGAAGCTATTATATTACTGCTTGTAAAATGATTGACGTGACAAAATGGACTGTGTTTGCGCACAAAGCGAACTTGCGAGCCCATGCTTCATTAGCCTGATAAAATCTTGGCCTTCAGTAGACTCGACACATTGAGGAGCATCTCTTCCGTCCTATGTATTGCACAACGTGGATGCTGTCATTAGAAACCTGCTGCTACATTCAGAAATGTGCATTATTCTAGCATCACGACTGGGTAATCTTTTCATTTTCTTTTCATTTTCTTTTTTTATTCCATAGCTAAAAAGATATGGATTTAACTTAGCGGGCTATTTCCTAATCAGGGTGCTTTCGAGTTCACGCGCTGTAATACTATGATCATATCTCAATTATTATTGCAGACAATAGCTAATCACATTGCCATCACCTATCTCCCTGCACTAGGATTATTAAAATCTATATTTCACGTTAAGCTCCATGTGCACGAGATTACTTTTCCAAGGAGCTGTGCACCTGTAATAAATATCTCCTATCAGTTATCCTCTGAAATACTAGTGCTGTCAGAGATTAAAATGCATGCTGTGAATTCATAAGTGCAATACGCTTTGTAAATGGAAGCTAAGCGTGTAATACTTGATCCATATTTTCCTTTAGATGAGATGTCCGCGGCCTATTCTGCATAGATACGTTCAGGCATAAATATGGTTTTGCCCAAAGTCGTCATTCGGAGAGTATTTGGTGCAAGACACAAGGAAGATTTCTCTTTTAGCTTTAGATTCGAGTGTTACGGATGTAGCCTGTTTCAATGATGTTATATACGGCAGAAAATCTAAATAAGTGCAGTGCATTCTAGGCCACTAGGTGGCACTTTAAAGTATTGTGAATATTGTAGATGTGTCTTATAGAAACAGGGTGATTTAAAGGGAATCTTGAACATGACTCCTGAAACCCTGCATGCAGCTGATTTTGCTCAAGGCAGTGGCCATTGTCTGTTTTATTTCTCTTGATGCAACCATTACACGACAGATGTGTCCACCTTTACCTATCTGCAATTCATCACAATACAGATTCCTTACATTAGTACAACATTCTAGCAAATGATATAGTGGTGGCTGCGAGATGCTGCTGCCCCAGTCGCTTAGCCCAACAGGCAGAATACGCCTCTCACTGTCTTCCTGGCGGGTCCAGTTGTTCAGTCAACTCTGTCCCGCCACACATAATGTAGGCTTCCTGCAAACTCGGCCATCCTCCTCTGCTCATAGGGAAAATGTGTGCTCCCTTTGGCTCTTGAAGTGCCACCAAGTGTCACTACATGCACCCTAATCTTCACCAGCCGATGGCTGGCAGGATTGGAGTACTTAAGGCACCTTCTCCTGTGGGAAGATGCCTGAGCAATAGGTACCTTAGCATGCTAGTTTCTGCGAAGGAATGCTGTATTCATTTGTCTGCCTTTGTACCAACCTCTGCTTGTTTACTGGACTCTGACTCTCCGCTCTCTGACCTGAGCTCGATATTGACCCTTTGCTGCCTACCCTGCCTGTCCTAACCTCGGCCTGTCTTACTTTCATTTTTGCTTGACCCCCTTAGTGCTCTGCACCACTGTCTCTGACTCCCATGGGTCTGCTGTTAACCACACAGAGATTACTCCAGGAGGTAGCGGCTTCATGGTTCCCATGCAGAAAAGTCCAGGTACCTGTATAAAGGTTAAATGGCGAATGCCAGGGGACTTCCATAGCGATGCCCTTAGGGTTAGCACAAAGTCAAATCTATTGTTTACCACGGTGGTTCCACACCAACTGTCATAACAGCAAAACCCTCGAAAAGTTGGCTACATGTAGACACAGAAAACAAACTATTCCCAACAGAGTATTGCATTTTTTTTTTTCTTAAAGTTGGTCATCTCAGGAAATCTGAAGCTAAGCAGAAAGGTAAGGAAGGACACATCTGTAAATGAATGGTCATCCATGCAATAGGGTGGGAGCTGTTGCCTTTCTACAGGTCTCCTCAAAGTTTTTGTGCCCTGCAAATACTTATTGAATTGTAGCTTCTCTTTTATATCCTTTATAGGAAAAGGTGATGTATAATTTTTTTTAATATGGCTATAGAGTAAACTATAAGAAATTATGGAAGCCTGTGGTCTGGACAGTTATAAAACATACTCATTCGATAATTAAGTGATATCTACTTAACCTGTCCATTGGAATAGTCATGGTTTTCTTTATCGCTTCTGTTGAAGATGCCCTCAATCAGGGCTGATTATGTTTGCTCTACTGCTCCAAATTAATAGTAACCCAAGGGTTTTACGTGCATCGAAGAAAATAACTGACACACACACACTGGGGTCAAAGCAAATTCTTTTTTATTGCAGGAAGTGAAGCAGGTTATATAGACATCAGAGGGGCATTCCCCCTGAGGCTCGTGGCATTGTTACATTGGCGAAAATATGAAAATAAGAAAAGAGAAAACACTTGGCATCTGCCATTGTGCACTGTTTTACTAACTGTGGTATGTGAACTATGTAAATGTCTAGCTGTTAGTGCCATATTGTAATGGAGTCTTCACTAATAGAGTTGAGCGAACACCTGGATGTTCGGGTTCGAGAAGTTCGGCCGAACATCCCGGAAATGTTCGGGTTCGGGATCCGAACCCGATCCGAACTTCGTCCCGAACCCGAACCCCATTGAAGTCAATGGGGACCCGAACTTTTCGGCACTAAAACGGCTGTAAAACAGCCCAGGAAAGGGCTAGAGGGCTGCAAAAGGCAGCAACATGTAGGTAAATCCCCTGCAAACAAATGTGGATAGGGAAATTAATTAAAATAAAAATTAAATAAATAAAAATTAACCAAAATCAATTGGAGAGAGGTTCCATAGCAGAGAATCTGGCTTCTCGTCACCCACCACTGGAACAGTCCATTCTCAGATATTTAGGCCCCGGCACCCAGGCAGAGGAGAGAGGTCCCGTAACAGACAATCTGGCTTCATGTCAGCAGAGAATCAGTCTGCATGTCATAGCAGAGAATCAGGCTTCACGTCACCCACCACTGTAAGAGTCCATTTTCATAAATTTAGGCCCAGCACCCAGGCAGAGGAGAGAGGTCCCGTAACAGAGGATCTGGCTTCATGTCAGCAGAGAATCAGTCTGCATGTCATAGCAGAGAATCAGGCTTCACGTCAGCCACCACTGCAACAGTCCATTGTCATAAATTTAGGCCCAGCACCCAGGCAGAGGAGAGAGGTCCCGTAACAGAGGATCTGGCTTCATGTCAGCAGAGAATCAGTCTGCATGTCATAGCAGAGAATCAGGCTTCACGTCAGCCACCACTGATACAGTCCATTGTCATAAATTTAGGCCCAGCACCCAGGCAGAGGAGAGAGGTCCCGTAACAGACAATCTGGCTTCATGTCAGCAGAGAATCAGTCTGCATGTCATAGCAGAGAATGAGGCTTCACGTCACCCACCACTGCAACAGTCCATTGGCATATATTTAGGCCTAGCACACAGGCAGAGCAGAGAGGTCCCGTAACAGACAATCTGGCTTCATGACAGCAGAGAATCAGTCTGCATGTCATAGCAGAGAATGAGGCTTCACGTCACCCACCACTGCAACAGTCCATTGGCATATATTTAGGCCTAGCACACAGGCAGAGCAGAGAGGTCCCGTAACAGAGGATCTGGCTTCATGTCAGCAGAGAATCAGTCTGCATGTCATAGCAGAGAATCAGGCTTCACGTCAGCCACCACTGCAACAGTCCATTGTCATAAATTTAGGCCCAGCACCCAGGCAGAGGAGAGAGGTCCCGTAACAGACAATCTGGCTTCATGTCAGCAGAGAATCAGTCTGCATGTCATAGCAGAGAATGAGGCTTCACGTCACCCACCACTGCAACAGTCCATTGGCATATATTTAGGCCTAGCACACAGGCAGAGCAGAGAGGTCCCGTAACAGACAATCTGGCTTCATGACAGCAGAGAATCAGTCTGCATGTCATAGCAGAGAATGAGGCTTCACGTCACCCACCACTGCAACAGTCCATTGGCATATATTTAGGCCTAGCACACAGGCAGAGCAGAGAGGTCCCGTAACAGACGATCTGGCTTCATGTCAGCAGAGAATCAGTCTGCATGTCATAGCAGAGAATGAGGCTTCACGTCAGCCACTACTGCAACAGTCCATTGGCATATATTTAGGCCTAGCACACAGGCAGAGGAGAGAGGTCCCGTAACAGACAATCTGGCTTCATGTCAGCAGAGAATCAGTCTGCATGTCATAGCAGAGAATGAGGCTTCACGTCACCCACCACTGCAACAGTCCATTGGCATATATTTAGGCCTAGCACACAGGCAGAGCAGAGAGGTCCCGTAACAGACGATCTGGCTTCATGTCAGCAGAGAATCAGTCTGCATGTCATAGCAGAGAATGAGGCTTCACGTCACCCACCACTGCAACAGTCCATTGGCATATATTTAGGCCTAGCACACAGGCAGAGCAGAGAGGTCCCGTAACAGACGATCTGGCTTCATGTCAGCAGAGAATCAGTCTGCATGTCATAGCAGAGAATAAGGCTTCACGTCACCCACCACTGCAACAGTCCATTGGCATATATTTAGGCCTAGCACACAGGCAGAGCAGAGAGGTCCCGTAACAGACAATCTGGCTTCATGTCAGCAGAGAATCAGTCTGCATGTCATTGCAGAGAATCAGGCTTCACGTCAGCCACCACTGCAACAGTCCATTGTCATATATTTAGGCCCAGCACCCAGGCAGAGGAGAGAGGTCCCGTAACAGACAATCTGGCTTCATGTCAGCAGAGAATCAGTCTGCATGTCATAGCAGAGAATGAGGCTTCACGTCACCCACCACTGCAACAGTCCATTGGCATATATTTAGGCCTAGCACACAGGCAGAGCAGAGAGGTCCCGTAACAGACAATCTGGCTTCATGACAGCAGAGAATCAGTCTGCATGTCATAGCAGAGAATCAGGCTTCACGTCACCCACCACTGCAACAGTCCATTGGCATATATTTAGGCCTAGCACACAGGCAGAGCAGAGAGGTCCCGTAACAGACGATCTGGCTTCATGTCAGCAGAGAATCAGTCTGCATGTCATAGCAGAGAATGAGGCTTCACGTCAGCCACCACTGCAACAGTCCATTGGCATATATTTAGGCCTAGCACACAGGCAGAGGAGAGGTTCATTCAACTTTGGGTAGCCTCGCAATATAATGGTAAAATGAAAATAAAAATAGGATTGAATGAGGAAGTGCCCTGGAGTCCAATAATATATGGTTATGGGGAGGTAGTTAATGTCTAATCTGGACAAGGGACGGACAGGTCCTGTGGGATCCATGCCTGGTTCATTTTTATGAACGTCAGCTTGTCCACATTGGCTGTAGACAGGCGGCTGCGTTTGTCTGTAATGACGCCCCCTGCCGTGCTGAATACACGTTCAGACAAAACGCTGGCTGCCGGGCAGGCCAGCACCTCCAAGGCATAAAAGGCTAGCTCTGGCCACGTGGACAATTTAGAGACCCAGAAGTTGAATGGGGCCGAACCATCAGTCAGTACGTGGAGGGGTGTGCACACGTACTGTTCCACCATGTTAGTGAAATGTTGCCTCCTGCTAACACGTTGCGTATCAGGTGGTGGTGCAGTTAGCTGTGGCGTGTTGACAAAAGTTTTCCACATCTCTGCCATGCTAACCCTGCCCTCAGAGGAGCTGGCCGTGACACAGCTGCCTTGGCGACCTCTTGCTCCTCCTCTGCCTTGGGCTTCCACTTGTTCCCCTGTGACATTTGGGAATGCTCTCAGTAGCGCGTCTACCAACGTGCGCTTGTACTCGCGCATCTTCCTATCACGCTCGAGTGCAGGAAGTAAGGTGGGCACATTGTCTTTGTAGCGTGGATCCAGCAGGGTGGCAACCCAGTAGTCCGCACAGGTTAAAATGTGGGCAACTCTGCTGTCGTTGCGCAGGCACTGCAGCATGTAGTCGCTCATGTGTGCCAGGCTGCCCAGGGGTAAGGACAAGCTGTCCTCTGTGGGAGGCGTATCGTCATCGTCCTGCCTTTCCCCCCAGCCACGCACCAGTGATGGACCCGAGCTGCGTTGGGTGCCACCCCGCTGTGACCATGCTTCATCCTCATCCTCCTCCACCTCCTCCTCATCCTCGTCCTCCTCGTCCTCCAGTAGTGGGCCCTGGCTGGCCACATTTGTACCTGGCCTCTGCTGTTGCCAAAAACCTCCCTCTGAGTCACTTCGAAGAGACTGGCCTGAAAGTGCTAAAAATGACCCCTCTTCCTCCTCCTCCTCCTCCTCCTCCTGGGCCACCTCCTCTTCCATCATCGCCCTAAGTGTTTTCTCAAGGAGACATAGAAGTGGTATTGTAACGCTGATAACGGTGTCATCGCCACTGGCCATGTTGGTGGAGTACTCGAAACAGCGCAACAGGGCACACAGGTCTCGCATTGAGGCCCAGTCATTGGTGGTGAAGTGGTGCTGTTCTGTAGTGCGACTGACCCGTGCGTGCTGCAGCTGAAACTCCACTATGGCCTGCTGCTGCTTGCACAGTCTGTCCAGCATGTGCAAGGTGGAGTTCCACCTGGTGGGCACGTCGCATATGAGGCGGTGAGCGGGAAGGCCGAAGTTACGCTGTAGCGCAGACAGGCGAGCAGCAGCAGGATGTGAACGCCGGAAGCGCGAACAGACGGCCCGCACTTTATGCAGCAGCTCTGACATGTCGGGGTAGTTGTGAATGAACTTCTGCACCACCAAATTCAGCACATGCGCCAAGCAAGGGATGTGCGTCAAATTGGCTAGTCCCAGAGCTGCAACGAGATTTCGCCCATTATCACACACCACCAGGCCGGGCTTGAGGCTCACCGGCAGCAACCACTCGTCGGTCTGTTGTTCAATACCCCGCCACAACTCCTGTGCGGTGTGGGGCCTGTCCCCCAAACATATGAGTTTCAGAATGGCCTGCTGACGTTTACCCCGGGCTGTGCTGAAGTTGGTGGTGAAGGTGTGTGGCTGACTGGATGAGCAGGTGGAAGAAGAGGAGGAGGAAGCCGAGAAGGAGGAGGTGGCAACAGGAGGCAAAGAATGTTGCCCTGCGATCCTTGGCGGCGGAAGGACGTGCGCCAAACAGCTCTCCGCCTGGGGCCCAGCTGCCACTACATTTACCCAGTGTGCAGTTAGGGAGATATAGCGTCCCTGGCCGTGCTTACTGGTCCACGTATCTGTGGTTAGGTGGACCTTGCTACAGATGGCGTTGCGCAGTGCACACTTGATTTTATCGGATACTTGGTTGTGCAGGGAAGGCACGGCTCTCTTGGAGAAGTAGTGCCGGCTGGGAACAACATACTGTGGGACAGCAAGCGACATGAGCTGTTTGAAGCTGTCTGTGTCCACCAGCCTAAATGACAGCATTTCATAGGCCAGTAGTTTAGAAATGCTGGCATTCAGGGCCAGGGATCGAGGGTGGCTAGGTGGGAATTTACGCTTTCTATCAAATGTTTGTGAGATGGAGAGCTGAACGCTGGCGTGTGACATGGTTGAGACGCTTGGTGACGGAGGTGGTGGTGGTGGTGTTGGTGGTACATCCCCTGTTTGCTGGGCGGCAGGTGCCAACGTTCCTCCAGAGGCGGAGGAAGAGGCCGAGGCGGCAGCAGCAGAATAGGCCGAGGCGGCAGCAGCAGAAGAGGTAGCAGGGGGAGCCTGAGTGACTTCCTTGGTTTTAAGGTGTTTACTCCACTGCAGTTCATGCTTTGCATGCAGGTGCCTGGTCATGCAGGTTGTGCTCAGGTTCAGAACGTTAATGCCTCGCTTCAGGCTCTGATGGCACAGCGTGCAAACCACTCGGGTCTTGTCGTCAGCACATTGTTTGAAGAAGTGCCATGCCAGGGAACTCCTTGAAGCTGCCTTTGGGGTGCTCGGTCCCAGATGGCGGCGGTCAGTAGCAGGCGGAGTCTCTTGGCGGCGGGTGTTCTGCTTTTGCCCACTGCTCCCTCTTTTGCTACGCTGTTGGCTCGGTCTCACCACTGCCTCTTCCTCCGAACTGTGAAAGTCAGTGGCACGACCTTCATTCCATGTGGGGTCTAGGACCTCATCGTCCCCTGCATCGTCTTCCACCCAGTCTTGATCCCTGACCTCCTGTTCAGTCTGCACACTGCAGAAAGACGCAGCAGTTGGCACCTGTGTTTCGTCATCATCAGAGACATGCTGAGGTGGTATTCCCATGTCCTCATCATCAGGAAACATAAGTGGTTGTGCGTCAGTGCATTCTATGTCTTTCACCGCTGGGGAAGGGCTAGGTGGATGCCCTTGGGAAACCCTGCCAGCGGAGTCTTCAAACAGCATAAGAGACTGCTGCATAACTTGAGGCTGAGACAGTTTCCCTGGTATGCATGGGGGTGATGTGACAGACTGATGGGGTTGGTTTTCAGGCGCCATCTGTGCGCTTTCTGCAGAAGACTGGGTGGGAGATAATGTGAACGTGCTGGATCCACTGTCGGCCACCCAATTGACTAATGCCTGTACCTGCTCATGCCTTACCATCCTTAGAACGGCATTGGGCCCCACCATATATCGCTGTAAATTCTGGCGGCTACTGGGACCTGAGGTAGTTGGTACACTAGGACGTGTGGATGTGGCAGAACGGCCACGTCCTCTCCCAGCACCAGAGGGTCCACTAACACCACCACGACCATGTCCACGTCCGCGTCCCTTACTAGATGTTTTTCTCATTGTTATGGTTCACCACAACAACAAATATATTATTTGGCCCAATGTATTGTATTCAAATTCAGCGGGATATAAATTTGAGGCCTAGTATTTAGGCGCTGGGTGACCGGTATGGATTTAGTGACAGAATTAGACATGGAAATGCACAGAAGCGTGTGTGTGTGAAGTTATTCTGAATGACCCAATGTGCACCTTGAATATTATATACCCTTTTAGGGATAGATTTCAAATAGCTCTGATATAGCAGAAACCACTAAATTATGAAATTGGTAAATTGGGAATTGTATTTAAACCCAGAACAAAAAATGTGCTTTGACGGACACTAAATAACTTTCCCAGCCACAACAGGACAGCGTTAACGAGAGATTTAGCAGGATATAAATTTGAGGCCTAGTATTTAGGCGCTGGGTGACAGGTATGGGTTTAGTGACAGAATTAGACTTAGAAATACACAGTAGCGGGTGTGTGTGAAGTTATTCTGAATGACCCAATGTGCACCTTGAATATTATATACCCTTTTAGGGATAGATTTCAAATAGCTCTGATATAGCAGAAACCACTAAATTATGAAATTGCTAAATTGGGAATTGTATTTCAACCCAGAACAAAAAATGTGCTTTGACGGACACTAAATAACTTTCCCAGCCACAACAGGACAGCGTTAACGAGAGATTTAGCAGGATATAAATTTGAGGCCTAGTATTTAGGCGCTGGGTGACAGGTATGGGTTTAGTGACAGAATTAGACTTGGAAATACACAGTAGCGGGTGTGTGTGAAGTTATTCTGAATGACCCAATGTGCACCTTGAATATTATATACCCTTTTAGGGATAGATTTCAAATAGCTCTGATATAGCAGAAACCACTAAATTATGAAATTGTTAAATTGGGAATTGTATTTAAACCCAGAACAAAAAATGTGCTTTGACGGACACTAAATAACTTTCCCAGCCACAACAGGACAGCGTTAACGAGAGATTTAGCAGGATATAAATTTGAGGCCTAGTATTTAGGCGCTGGGTGACAGGTATGGGTTTAGTGACAGAATTAGACTTAGAAATACACAGTAGCGGGTGTGTGTGAAGTTATTCTGAATGACCCAATGTGCACCTTGAATATTATATACCCTTTTAGGGATAGATTTCAAATAGCTCTGATATAGCAGAAACCACTAAATTATGAAATTGCTAAATTGGGAATTGTATTTCAACCCAGAACAAAAAATGTGCTTTGACGGACACTAAATAACTTTCCCAGCCACAACAGGACAGCGTTAACGAGAGATTTAGCAGGATATAAATTTGAGGCCTAGTATTTAGGCGCTGGGTGACAGGTATGGGTTTAGTGACAGAATTAGACTTGGAAATACACAGTAGCGGGTGTGTGTGAAGTTATTCTGAATGACCCAATGTGCACCTTGAATATTATATACCCTTTTAGGGATAGATTTCAAATAGCTCTGATATAGCAGAAACCACTAAATTATGAAATTGTTAAATTGGGAATTGTATTTAAACCCAGAACAAAAAATGTGCTTTGACGGACACTAAATAACTTTTCCAGCCACAACAGGACAGCGTTAACGAGAGATTTAGCAGGATATAAATTTGAGGCCTAGTATTTAGGCGCTGGGTGACAGGTATGGGTTTAGTGACAGAATTAGACTTAGAAATACACAGTAGCGGGTGTGTGTGAAGTTATTCTGAATGACCCAATGTGCACCTTGAATATTATATACCCTTTTAGGGATAGATTTCAAATAGCTCTGATATAGCAGAAACCACTAAATTATGAAATTGCTAAATTGGGAATTGTATTTCAACCCAGAACAAAAAATGTGCTTTGACGGACACTAAATAACTTTCCCAGCCACAACAGGACAGCGTTAACGAGAGATTTAGCAGGATATAAATTTGAGGCCTAGTATTTAGGCGCTGGGTGACAGGTATGGGTTTAGTGACAGAATTAGACTTGGAAATACACAGTAGCGGGTGTGTGTGAAGTTATTCTGAATGACCCAATGTGCACCTTGAATATTATATACCCTTTTAGGGATAGATTTCAAATAGCTCTGATATAGCAGAAACCACTAAATTATGAAATTGTTAAATTGGGAATTGTATTTAAACCCAGAACAAAAAATGTGCTTTGACGGACACTAAATAACTTTCCCAGCCACAACAGGACAGCGTTAACGAGAGATTTAGCAGGATATAAATTTGAGGCCTAGTATTTAGGCGCTGGGTGACAGGTATGGGTTTAGTGACAGAATTAGACTTAGAAATACACAGTAGCGGGTGTGTGTGAAGTTATTCTGAATGACCCAATGTGCACCTTGAATATTATATACCCTTTTAGGGATAGATTTCAAATAGCTCTGATATAGCAGAAACCACTAAATTATGAAATTGCTAAATTGGGAATTGTATTTCAACCCAGAACAAAAAATGTGCTTTGACGGACACTAAATAACTTTCCCAGCCACAACAGGACAGCGTTAACGAGAGATTTAGCAGGATATAAATTTGAGGCCTAGTATTTAGGCGCTGGGTGACAGGTATGGGTTTAGTGACAGAATTAGACTTGGAAATACACAGTAGCGGGTGTGTGTGAAGTTATTCTGAATGACCCAATGTGCACCTTGAATATTATATACCCTTTTAGGGATAGATTTCAAATAGCTCTGATATAGCAGAAACCACTAAATTATGAAATTGTTAAATTGGGAATTGTATTTAAACCCAGAACAAAAAATGTGCTTTGACGGACACTAAATAACTTTCCCAGCCACAACAGGACAGCGTTAACGAGAGATTTAGCAGGATATAAATTTGAGGCCTAGTATTTAGGCGCTGGGTGACAGGTATGGGTTTAGTGACAGAATTAGACTTAGAAATACACAGTAGCGGGTGTGTGTGAAGTTATTCTGAATGACCCAATGTGCACCTTGAATATTATATACCCTTTTAGGGATAGATTTCAAATAGCTCTGATATAGCAGAAACCACTAAATTATGAAATTGCTAAATTGGGAATTGTATTTCAACCCAGAACAAAAAATGTGCTTTGACGGACACTAAATAACTTTCCCAGCCACAACAGGACAGCGTTAACGAGAGATTTAGCAGGATATAAATTTGAGGCCTAGTATTTAGGCGCTGGGTGACAGGTATGGGTTTAGTGACAGAATTAGACTTGGAAATACACAGTAGCGGGTGTGTGTGAAGTTATTCTGAATGACCCAATGTGCACCTTGAATATTATATACCCTTTTAGGGATAGATTTCAAATAGCTCTGATATAGCAGAAACCACTAAATTATGAAATTGTTAAATTGGGAATTGTATTTAAACCCAGAACAAAAAATGTGCTTTGACGGACACTAAATAACTTTCCCAGCCACAACAGGACAGCGTTAACGAGAGATTTAGCAGGATATAAATTTGAGGCCTAGTATTTAGGCGCTGGGTGACAGGTATGGGTTTAGTGACAGAATTAGACTTAGAAATGCACAGTAGCGGGTGTGTGTGAAGTTATTCTGAATGACCCAATGTGCACCTTGAATATTATATACCCTTTTAGGGATAGATTTCAAATAGCTCTGATATAGCAGAAACCACTAAATTATGAAATTGTTAAATTGGGAATTGTATTTAAACCCAGAACAAAAAATGTGCTTTGACGGACACTAAATAACTTTCCCAGCCACAACAGGACAGCGGTAACAAGAGATTTAGCGGGATATAAATTTGAGGCCTAGTATTTAGGCGCTGGGTGACCGGTATGGATTTAGTGACAGAATTAGACTGGGATATGGCCAAAAAATAACCACACTATTGCTGGTTAAATGCACTTGGTGACGGGCGCAGCTTGCCCCTGATTTAGTATATGGCCAAAAAATGAACAGACTATTGCTGGTTAAATGCACTTGGTGTCACAGCTTGACGCACCACACTACTGAGGGTTAAATGCACTTGGTGACGGGCGCAGCTTGCCCCTGATGTAGTATATGGCCAAAAAATGAACAGACTATTGCTGGTTAAATGCACTTGGTGTGACAGCTTCACCCTGATGTAGGCTTTAGCCAAAAAACAACCACACCATTGAGGGTTAAATGCACTTGGTGACAGGCGCAGCTTGCCCCTGATTTAGTATATGGCCAAAAAAATGAACAGACTATTGCTGGTTAAATGCACTTGGTGTGACAGCTTCACCCTGATGTAGGCTTTAGCCAAAAAACAACCACACCATTGAGGGTTAAATGCACTTGGTCGCAGCTTGGATGCACTTGGTCGCAGCACCGCACAAGACACAAAATGGCCGCCGATCACCCCAGAAAAAAGTGACTGACAAACGGTCTGGGCAGCCTAAAAACAGTGAGTGAGCATTTGAATTTCAGCAGCTCAATGATGCACAGCTGCAGATCGATCGATTAATCAAGTGAAGTCCTTTGGAGGAGTTAATCTGCCTAATCTCGCCCTACTGTCGCATCCGCAACCTCTCCCTACGCTAATCAGAGCAGAGTGACGGGCGGCGCTATGTGACTCCAGCTTAAATAGAGGCTGGGTCACATGGTGCTCTGGCCAATCACAGCCATGCCAATAGTAGGCATGGCTGTGACGGCCTCTTGGGGCAAGTAGTATGACGCTTGTTGATTGGCTGCTTTGCAGCCTTTCAAAAAGCGCCAAGAAAGCGTCACAAAAGCGCCAAGAAAGCGACGAACACCGAACCCGAACCCGGACTTTTACGAAAATGTCCGGGTTCGGGTCCGTGTCACGGACACCCCAAAATTCGGTACGAACCCGAACTATACAGTTCGAGTTCGCTCATCCCTATTCACTAACAGCAGAACAGCATATAAGACGTAGTAATGAGGTGTGTCATCTTGAGTAGGATGGAACCTTCATGCTCTGGAGAAGATAAGGCCTTGTCTGAGAGCTGGAGTATATGGGAGCTTTCTTAGCTGATTCAAAGAATGATGGCCACATCTCTATCACTTCTCTGTGCTGTACAGAATTGATTATATTCAGCACTGACAAAAAAAATAAATCCTGGCAACTTCTCAATGCTGGTACTTGCCTACAAAATTAAAATTCTCTTGAGTATAGTTTCCTGGCTGTCTTAATAAAGCATTCATCATCTTCTTCATAACTAATTGTCTCAAAAATGCCAAAATTGTAATACAAAGGAGGTTCTCCACTTATCTGGTATTTCCGGGTGTTTCTCTGGCAGTAACAGGGTGGGTACGTTGACTACCTATAAATGAACTGAATGAAATAGACTGCAATCTCACACGTTCTGGCAGAAGATCCTGCCCTCAACAAAGACATGTGCTGCTCATACATGGTCTGCTGGCTGCATCATCACTCAACCATCTGTGGGCATGGCTAGCTGCCTACTCGGGAGGAGGCATGGCATTTTATTGCTGATAGAGCAGTGCCGGCCAAAATAGGAGCTTGAGATGAACACCGGGCACAATTTTGTATTACTAATGCCATCTGTGCTCTTTACTGAAGATTTTTTGCAAATATTCCTGTCTACACAGTCTGCAAAAGGGTCATCAACTTAAGGTTGTTTTATTATTTTGTAGATGCCAGCATCCCTACTAGTATGCCTAAGTGTTAATGAATTCTTCAAATCTTCTTGTTCACGTGGCTTTATGCGTTCCTTCATGTCATGCAGCATTATTTAGTAAGAAATTCTTTTATCATTCTTTTATCATACCTTCCCATACTAATAGTTTCTTCGCTGTTGGTTTATATTTTGTTTTCTCTTTCCTTTCCCATTGTTTTCTCCTTTCCTTCCCCTTTCTGATTTCCATTCCCCTTTGTTTCCCCTACCCCTTTATTTTCCTTTTTCTCTTTCCATTCCTTTCTTTCTGACTTTCTTTATGTCTTTTCCTCCCCGCTACATTTCCTTTCACTTCACTTTTCTTATACCCTTTATTTTTCCTTTTTCTTTCCCTCACACTTTTCTTTTTCCCTTTCCTTTATTTTTCTCCCTCCATTCCCTTTTTTTCACATTTTGGTACTGTTTAAGTTTTTTCTCCCACTTTTTACATCCTTTTTCCTTTTCTTCCCCCACCGCAGCCCTTTATATTTTTTTCTCCATACCCTTTCCTTTTCCCTTTTTGTCCTCTTAAACATTTCATTTCTCTTTCCCTTCTCATTTATTCTTCCTTCTCTCTTTCCAATCCCTTGTTTGTTTTCTTTTCCATTCCTCTTTCTTTTTCCATTTCCCTTCCCCTATATTTTTTCTCTCTTTTCATTTATTTTCCTCTTCCTTAGGCCTAGTTCACACAAACTTTTTTTTTGCGAGTGTATGGGACTTTTTTTGTGTTCTGTATACGATCCGTATACGGAACTATTCATTTCAATGGTTCCGCAAAAAAAAAGAAGAATGTAATCCTTATGCATTCTGTTTCCGTATTTCCATTTTTCTGTTCAGTTGAAAGATAGAACTATTATATTGCCCGCAAATCACGTTCCGTGGCTCCATTCAACTCAATGGGTCCGCAAAAAAAATGGAACACATACGGAAATGCATCCGTATGTCTTCCGTATCCGTTCCGTTTTTTTATGAACCATCTATTGAAAATGTTATGCCCAGCCCAATTATTTCTATGTAATTACCGTATACTGTACATAGCAGACGGAAAAACGGAAAGGAAACGGAAACACAGCGGAACTCAAAAACGGAACAATGGATCCGTGAAAAAAGGACCGCAAAAAACGATAAAAGCCATACGTTAGTGTGAACTAGGCCTTACAGTTTCCTTTTCCTTCTAATTTCCCTTTACAATTTACTATCTTTTCCATTCTCCCTGTCATGTTTTTTTTCCCTTTCAAGTCATCATTCCTTTTACCCTTTCCTTCTACTCCTTATTCCTCTTTCCTATTTATTTTCCAGTTATTTTCCTTTTCTTATCCATTCTACTTTATTTCCTGTGCCTTTATATTTTCTTTTGCTCTTTCCTTTTGCTTTTCGCCTTCCCCTTTGCATCTACCCAAGTCTTAATCATATTGCTGTCACGTTCTATGTGTGGTTCACTGTGACACAGTTTCCATGTTGCTCACTTTTGTGCTCTGGCGTACTGGCTGCGGTTAATGCTGCGTATGCTGGTTGCCAGGGGTGAAGTGTAGTTTTGGTGACCTGTGTGTGCACTGCTCCTTGTATGCCTGCTCCCTTCCCTGTCTGGTTCTTGTAGGGTTAAGGCCTTGGTCTAGGTGGGGTCTCTAGGTGCTATTTAAGCCTGTTGCTGTTTGCCAGGGAGTTAGTTGTTCTTCAGCCCTTGTTGGATGCTGGAGCTATGCACCTTACTTAAGTTTTCTTCTGCCCAGTCTGTGTGGCCACCTTGTAAGACATCAAGGTCTTTTTGTGTGCTGGTTCCTGTGTGTATTCTGTACTGTGTCCTGTGCGGTGTTCGGGTTCCTGTACGTTCGCCTGGGTTTCAGTCATTGTTTGTATGGACTGCTGGTGCCTTCTCCTGCAGTCTCTGCAGGTAAGTGGCCAAGTGCATCGGGACCATTCTGGAGGTGCAACCAGTGAACTTTGGCTAAGTTCATCCCTACCATATGGGGCTCTGTAAAGAATTGGGCTCACTGGGATTTTGCTTTCTGGGTTTGGCCCAAAGTAAAACCGGTGCACTTGGTCCAATGGTATTTTTTGACACTGGTTCCTTACCTGCTGATCCAGTTTCTAACTCATTGTTAATTGTCTGTGTATGCTTGTCTTGGTGTATTCTTCATGGTGAGATGTTCTAGGGGTCAGTTGGACCCTCGCTAGAACATGACACTTGCTTTTCCTTTTTACTTTGGCTTCCCCATCCTACATTTACAATACTTTATGGCTCCGTACAATGTTATTAGTTTTTTTAAACTATTCTCCTACTTTTAATCTTTACAGCTTCTTTTGAAGCGTTAAATGTCATATATGACATAGCAGAGAGGAGAAACCACATAGTAGAGGAGAATAGCAACCTCCACTATATTCTCCCACACAAGGTAAAATAGGTACAATGGGTCTCCTCAGAGTCTTGGACCCAATGGATGTTACATCTAGGCAATGCTCCTGTGTACTTCATTGTTTGATGGTTTTCTTGTTCATGATGATAATGAGATGACTGCTGAGGAGTGATTTCTACAGAACAGGAAGTGTCAGCCTATTATGAGGAGTGCAAGATTTCAAACAATGTTTAACATACAAACTTGATTTAAACAATAGGTATATTTTTTTTCCTTTACAGTTCTTTAAATCACCTTAAGGAAAAAACTATAGATCTTTAAGCATCGGCAAAGTTCAGCCGAAAAGGTGGACATTAGACCATTAGGCTTTTGTATGCTAAAAAGTCTGTGCATTTTCACAGAAACTGCCACATTCCATATTTATAAACGTACATTACCACTGCACACCATTATAAGTTACACTGAGTTTCTTCCAACCATTGACAAGCTCTTCAGTGAAGTGGTCGAATCTCAAAATATCTAAGCTAACATGCCCAGGCTCATTGATTTTGTGAAAGTTCCATTGATTTGGCATCTATCTCACTTATAAATATTGTCAGAAGTTCATGGAGTCTCTCTGTTAAAGACCCTGGACTACAGCGTGTGTTTATTTAAAGGTATCTATTTATCCTTCAAAGAAAAAAATGTGGGGGGTTCAGTCAGCACACTTAGTTCATCTATTTATCCTTGACAAATGGTTGAAGTTATCAATGAAGTCTGACACTGGATCCAATTTTACTGACATTGCATGAAAGGTGAGTAACGGATACAATGGTCTACCAATAGCAATCAACGATAAGAAGATATTTTTCACAAGGTTTATATCTGTGGTGGAGGTTCCTGTGGAAGCCTCTGCCAAAGATTCCAGCAAAAAAAGGCTGATATCAGCAGTATTCGTCTGGGAAAAGTGCCGCTATTTGCACCTGAAACTAGTGTTGAGCGCGAATATTCGAAAAGTGATTTTTTTTTTCGCGAATATCGGCACTTCAATAATTCGCGAATATTTGGAATATAGTGCCATATATTTGTAATGACGACTATTAGTTTTTTTTTTTTGTTTTGTTTTTTAACACAGTACATTTCAGTTGATTATTCCTCCCTTCTTCTAGCTTGTGGGCCAATGAGAAGGCTTTGGCACAGCTTAGCAACATCCAATAGTAAAGTTGCCTACGCCACGCCGATATTTTGCGTGCATTACGCGAATAATTGTCACAACCAGACAGCTGAGAAGCTCTGACAGAGGCCTTTCAGAACCTCCTCCTTGAGTTTCTGTGTTGTGGTATTCAGTTCCTCCTCTCGTTAGCCTCTCTCAGCTGTCATGTGTTGGACTAATTGCTTCCCTTTAAATTCCTCCCCAGAATGCTTTTCTGGGCGGCTTATACTACTTCCTGGAGTGTGTGTGCATGCTGACTTTGTTCTCCTGTTTGCATCAAAGCTAAGTGTTGTACCTTTATCTGTTATTTTCTGTTTGCTGGATCCCAGGTGACCCTGACTCCCTTCGTATCTTGTGTAGGGAGCCGGTGGTCGTGTCCCCTCACTATTGTAGGGTGCTCAGGGCTTTATAGTCAAGGTTCGTGGATATGCAAACCTCCACCATTAGGATCTTTGCATAGGCTGAGCAGCCAGGGAAAGTGCCAGGTCTTCTGCAGGGGTCTCCCTTGGTTCCTTAGCTTTTGGATCCAGCGAGTCATTTATACATGTTGCTTTGCCTTGTTTCCTGTACACCGTCCGTGACAATAATGCATTGGCGATTTCCGCAATCTCGAATTCACGAATATATGACGAATATTCTACAAAATATTTGCGAAATATCGCAAATTCGAATATTGCCCCTGCCGCTCATCACCACCAGAAACCCAACTCACTCCATTATAGTAAATGGTATCCATCGAGGGCCAAATGCTAGATGCAAGCTGTTTTCCAATATTTTCTTCCTATGCCAGAACAAAATGCCTATTTTTTTTATATACGGTATATTGAAAAACATAAATTAAAGAAATTTTCCTTAAAGGATATTCTAAACCATTACAAAGTAACATAGTTTGTTAGGCTGAAAAAAAAGACTTCCGTCCATCCAGTTCAGCCTGTTATCCTGCAAGTTGATTAATATTTGATTGGCAGGGGTCCACAACCCTGCACCCCCAACTGTTCTGCAATAGCTCTGGCCCCGGGGTTAGGATCTAATGTATATTGCCAACAATATTTCTAAGTAAAAGACTTTGTGCAGTGCAAAGATATTGATGGCCTATCCTCAAGATAGGTCATGAATATCACACCGACTGCTGGCACCCTTGCTGATCAGCTGTTTGGAGGCACAACAGTGCTTGTACAAGAGCTGCTTCCACTTAGAAACTACCTGTGCGCCATCTCATTTGCAGCTGCTGCAGTGTTGCAAAGTTGCTATTATACCGCACTGCCTCTACAAGGGAGGCAATGCACAGGTAATTTTGAAGCTGAAGCAGAGCTCAGATCAGCACCACTACCCTTTCAAACAGCTAATTGGCAGGGGTGCCAGAGTCAAACCCCCACCAATCTGATATTGATGACTTATCCTGAGGATAGGTAATTCAAATCTTTGCACTCCACAAACTATTTAAAGTGTAACTGAGTTAAAAAAAAAAAAGTTTGCATAATGGATATGCTTCATTGTAGAATCGTAACGTTGCATAAGGTCTTTTTTGGGCTTCCTTAATGTCTTCCACAGCATTATTATTCCCTGTTTCAGTGGCACAAGTAGATGCATTTCTCTCACAATCAGTGGCGACTCTAGAAACAATATATAGATGCCACAGTCAAAAATGGGGGGCACTAATAATTTTCACCACTTAATCATACTACTGAAAAAATAAATAAGATTACAAAATACGAGAGTATTGCGGTATGCAGGGATACCTGATGTTTCCTGATGTTAAATCCCCAAGCTGCATTCTTTACTGCCTCTGCAGTCCCTGCTAGGCTGAAATACACAGGCAGCCAATGGCAGTGCTGCCCTCTCCCTCCCAGTCAATAGCAGCTGAGGTGGATGGGGGAAGATTCACTTGGCTGCAAACTGCTGAGGAGCCGGTAGTGAAGCGGGTGGGCAGCATGGGCAGTACTTTCAGTTTGGCGCCGACCAAGGTTTTAAAGAGGGAATCAGCGGGCAGTGGCGTAGCGTGGGTTGCCAGCACCCGGGGCAAGCCAAGTATTGCGCCCCCCCCACCTGTGGCCATGCCCCTTTTACAGATAATGTAGTAGATGCCACTTGCAGTCCTATGTAACACCACAGATAACAGTGATAACTCTCTAAGTACAGATAATGTAGTAGGGGGGCGTGGCTTGCTCATGGCTGAATAGGACGTGCGTCGCTGCAGCTCTCCCGCCACTCGCACCATTACAGCTATTTTCTGGCTATTAAAACGGCCATAACCCGCTCAAGATGGTCAGGAAAACCGCAAAGAGCACTGCTGAGACCGATCAGCCAGGAGACGGTACCGGGATCCAGAAATTCTTCGGTTCCCAGCAGTCTATGACGGGACAGCAAGGTACTCCCAAGATGGCCGCCGGCTCCTCCACGCCGCTCCCAGACCGCGGCGCCCGCTCGGCTCCCTCAGACACAGACTCCAGGAGCCCTTCCTCATGTGTCTCCGATATTGGCTGGGACTTACAAGCGCAGCTGCGTGCGCTGCCTACAAAAGAGGACTTAGCTCACTCGGTTTCCAGAATCGAGCAGACGTATAAAACGGAGATGGAGGGACTGAAGGGAGAAATTATTCATCTGGGTAATCGGGTGGAGGCCTCTGAGAAAACACAGGAGGCAGTGTTTGAACACCTTGCAGACCACCAACAAGTGCTCTCTGCGCACTCCTCACAGATCTCCCACATTTTATCCCATATCGATGATATCGACAACCGCCACCGGCGGAACAATCTCCGAATACGGGGACTTGCGGAGTCCGTCGCGCCGTCTGACTTGGAAGCTACTGTCCAGGCGCTATTCAGCTCTCTGCTGCAGAGGTCGGAGGATACCCCCATTGAGCTAGATCGAGTGCATAGGGCTCTAGGGCCTAGATCTGCAGACCCCAACAGGCCGCGTGACATCGTATGCCGCGTACACTTCTTTAAAATCAAGGAGGACATTATGAGGGCTGCACGGCAATCTGAGGATTTATCCTACCAGGGGACTCAAATTCAGATTCTCCCTGACCTGTCGAGAAGGACACTCCAGCTACGCAGAGCGGTCCGCCCTATTCTTGCCCTGCTAAAGGAGAAAGACATAATATACCGCTGGGGCTTCCCATTTCAACTCCACGCCAAGAAGGACGGCAAGATGGCGACATTCCGGGACATTGAGGACCTCCCTAAATTCTTAGAGACTTTTTCGCTACCCAAGGTCTCCCTCCCGGACTGGCCGGTGATGCCATCCCCTGCACCGCTGCCAGATAGAGTGCAGTGGACGCAAGTTTCTCCGCGTTCTTCGAAAACGAGAAAGTTGCCATGAGAAGATCATCATATTATGTCTGTATTAGACTCTATTGTGCCCACTTTCCGTGTGGGTCTCTTGCAACCGTTTTGCTTTGATTGTGGTTTAAGTATTCCGGTTCCTACCCCTAGATCAAGGCTAGGAGTCACTAGCCTTCATTCCCTTGCGGGTGTTATGTGTAGTTTTTAGTTCTTTATGGCTCTGCCCTTATCCCTGACTCCACTGGTTGGACTAGGTTAGGGGCAGTCCCACGTTTACCAAATAGCTCTTTATTCGTTATGCCTTAATATTGAGTGGTGGGAGGATGCTGGCTCACCCTGGGCTTTCATCGCTCCTATCTATACAGAGTGGCTGACGATTTCCCTGAGATGTTACTACCTCAGGCTGAACGCCACAGGTTTCTGTTTTTTTTATGTTAATTGTGTGTACTTGTTTTGTCTACCCTGTCTTGTCTGGTCCCCCCTCTCGTTCTTCCCTCCCCCTGTCCGTTCCTGACACACTTGCATATAGTATCTTAATTTGTGCTATTCTATATGGCATCTATTAGAATCAGCTCTTATAATGTGAACGGTCTCAACGAACCAGCCAAGCGTAACCAAATTCTCTATAGCTTGCATAAACAAAAGGTCTTAATAGCGCTGCTACAGGAGACTCATTTCAAATCTGGACATGTGCCTTCCTGCAAAAATAGGTACTACACGACCTGGTCGCACTGGCACACACCCGGAGTCAAAATCTCGGGGAGTGTCCATTGCCATACACAAATCTGTACCATGTGAAATATTGGACACGGTTTCTGACAGCTTGGGTCGGTTTCTTTTCATTAAAGTCTCCTTAGCCTCGAAACTCTTTATAATTGCTAATGTATACTTTCCCAATACAGGACACCTCCGCTTTGCCTCTAGGATGTTCTCTGCACTGACCGACTTCGCTGATGGCTTGCCGATCGTCCTGGGCGGGGATATAAACTTCCCCCTGGATGTCTCCCTGGATACCTCCTCCGGTAGGTCCTCTGTTTCCCCTGGGGTGGCCCGTGGTTTTAAGAGACATCTCCGATCCCTCAGACTAATAGATGCTTGGCGCATATTATTTCCCAACACAAAGGATTTCACATTTTTCTCCGCCTCTCATAACACGTACCACCGCTTAGACTACATATTCATTTCCCACTCGTTACTGGACTCACACCCAGCTGCGGGCGTTGAACCTGCCTTATTTTCGGATCATTCCCTGATTTGGGTGGCCTTAGACATTGGCGATTCCTCTAGATCGTTTGGTTCCTGGAAACTTAATGATAACATACTTAGAGATCCTGTCTGTGCTGCTGACATTAAATCCGCCATCTCTGATTTCGCCCTGAATCATGTAAATGACCCCTCTAGCCCGACCGTTCAATGGGAGGCCCTAAAATGTGTGATTAGAGGCAGATGTATTCTTCATGCTTCTAGACTTAAGAAGATTAGAGCTGGGGAGATTAAAACATTATTGTTGAAATTGGCGGGTCTGGAACAGAAACATAAGGGGTCATTGTCCAGTGAGGCCTTCCAGGAGCTCTGCGAGACCCGTACAGCTCTCCGCAAGATAATTGATCAAAAATATTTGGGTGCTAGGGATAAGCTGCAGAAACTTTTCTATGGCCACGGGGATAAAAGTGGTAGATTGCTAGCGAGAATGTTACGGCCCAAAACGAACGCCTCATATATTCCTGCTCTGAATCGCAGATCGGGGGGACGTATTCACGCAACTGGGGACATTCTCCAGGAGTTCCGCTCTTACTACGAGGAATTATATAACCTGAGAGGAAAGTTTGCAGATACTTCCAATGACATCAAACTCAAAAAGATTAGGGATTACATGGCTGGCTTACTCGGCCCTAAGTTGTCCTCTGAGCATAGAGAGGCACTAGAGGGCGAAATAACGGAACAGGAGGTCCACAGGACAATCAAAGGGTTAATAGTTGGCAAGAGTCCGGGCCCCGACGGCTTTACGCCTCGTTTTTACAAACAATTCCAGGAAGTAATAACCCCTCCTTTCACCACTATGTGTAACTCCCTAGCTGCCGGCTCGTCTTTCCCTCCCCAGGCACTAATGGCCCATATATGCGTTATACCGAAACCGGGGAAAGACCCGTTTCTTTGTAGTAACTATCGCCCTATATCCCTGATCAATATTGATGTGAAGATTTACGCAAAAATCCTCGCGGACAGAATGAAACCGTTCATTTCATCTCTGATTCATGTGGATCAGGCGGGCTTTGTCCCGGGGAGGGAAACGCGCGATAATACCATTCGTTCTATGGCCATCATTAACAGAGCTAACAGATTGGGATCACCTCTGTGTCTCTTATCGATCGACGCAGAGAAAGCGTTTGATCGCGTAGACTGGTCCTTTCTGCACGAATCCTTGAAGGCGTTTGGGTTTGGCCCTGGCATGATTGATAGAATTTTAGCACTTTACCGCGACCCTAGCGCGCAGGTCCGAGTTAACGGATCTCTATCGACTCCTTTCCGTATCCATAATGGCACCAGACAAGGGTGCCCTCTTTCCCCTCTGTTGTACATTATGGTCATGGAATTTTTAGCTAGAGCTCTCAGGGCTAATGAGTCTATTAAAGGCCTTAAGATGGGCGACCTGGAGTCGAAAATAGCCATATATGCTGATGACCTCCTTGTTTACTGCACAGACCCGCTAATTGGTTTCCCAAATATATTAAGGGAGTTTTCGACCTTCGGAGACCTCAGTAATTTTAAAGTTAATCTCCATAAGTCGGAGGTCCTTAATATCACCTTACCCCAAGACCTGGTTAACAATTTACAAGCCTCTTTCCCGTTCCGGTGGGCACGTCGCCATATAGCTTACCTAGGCACGGTCATTCCATCTAATTTGACGGATTTATTCCCCCTGAACTTTACTCCCCTTATTGAGGACATCAAAAAAGACTTAAAAAGCTGGAAAGGGCTACCACTATCCTGGTTTGGTAGGATTCACACGCTCAAAATGAATATTCTCCCTCGCATTCTGTACCTCTTTCGCACTATCCCCATACCTCTTCCGAACTCTTTCTTTAGAACCCTTAGATCTATGTTCCTTAAATTTATCTGGGCGGGCTCCTCCCCTAGGATAGGGATGAGATTTTTGGTGAGATCTAGATTAAGGGGGGGCGTGGGGGCCCCGGATTTACCAAATTACCACAAAGCGTCCATCCTCTCATATATACTGGATTGGTTTCACAACGGACAATCTAAGAGGTGGGTCCAGTTTGAGAAGCATGAGGTTGGGTTCTCAACCCATAGCCTACTCTGGATCTCTAGATCTAAAAGGCCCCCACGCCTCCCCCTCTTGACCTCGGGTGTTCTGAAGATTTGGGATACTATCGCAATACCACTGGGGCTCACACAATCACCTAGCCCCCTAATCCCCCTTTTTAATAATCCTGATTTCCCTATGGGTTTGAAGAGTAAGTCATTTTTGGGGTTGGAACTTGCAAGTAATCCTACTCTACTCTCAGTTATGGAGAAGGGATCTATACGGCCGCTGTCCTCCTTTACGGAGAACACGTCACCAGGGGCGTGGTTGCAGCACAATAGCATTAAGAACTACTTATCCTCTTTAGGGCCCAAGTCAGCTCTGGCTAGGGATCTCACCTCGTTTGAATCATTATGCACTCAAACATCCCCTCCTACACATTTAGTGTCTCTGACCTACGGGCTACTCCAGGGGAGAGATGACACCATCTCCTCCTTACCCTTTGTAAAGGTGTGGGAGAGAGAACTGGGGAAGACTTTCCCTGCTGACCAGTGGGAGAAGGCATTTGAGCTTTCTTACAGGTCTTCTATCAGTTGCGGTCTCCAGGAGAAGAATTTTAAAGTGTTATCTAGGTGGTATAGGACCCCGGCCCTGCTGCACTCTTTCTTTCCCACATGCCCCAACACTTGTTGGAGGTGTGGGAATGAAGAGGGTAATATGTCCCACATTTGGTGGTTTTGCAATAGGATTACACCTTTCTGGAAGGCCATTAATGACCTCTATGATCTGGTTTGTGGTAGCTCTACTAGGTGGACGCCAGAAGGTGCCTTACTCTCCATGTTTCCCGGCTCCACTTCCACCCTGAGGAAAGGCCTGTTACGATTTTTCGTTCAGGCAGCTCGCCTGGTTATACCTAGATTCTGGAAATCCACCTCTCCCCCTCTCCTTAGGGACTGGCTTATTACCTTTGAGAAAATTTATAGAATGGAGGAACTTTGGGCGGAGGACTCAGGCAATTCCGCCAAATTCCTAAAGATCTGGACTCCCTGGATTTTGTTTAAGGGATCTAACGAATTTACCAACTGGCTGAATAGGGATGAGGCCAGTCCCTGAGGAGATGGTGGCCCCCTCTCTAGTCTCCATTACCCTATTCCCTTCTTCGGGTTACCATTGCCACCTGAAATGGGTATAGGTTTACCGACTGGCTCGTTTCAATTGCATTTTATTATTCTGACTTTTGTTTCTCTACATCTATGGTCGGGATCTAGCTCCCCCTTCCCCCCCCCCCCCCCCATGTTCTTTTGTGTATGTCCTGTCTATGTCATTTGTCTTTCTGTGATTGTATGCTACAGAGCGTTTACTTTACAGCGTCCGTCAACCAGACTGTGCTGCACCACTTGACTGTAAAGAAAGACCACTGGTTGTACCCTTATATGCTTCTTGAAGTTCTCTGTATCTTTAAACATTGGAGTGTATATTTCTATTTGTACACAGCTTCGACTTGTCATCGAGCTGTTAATGTCTCTTGAGGTAATGTTCTTTCATAACTCTTTTTGAATAAAAGAAATTGAACAACAGATAATGTAGTAGATGGGTGTGAGGCCCCAGAATTCAGAACCTGAAGTCTGGGGCCGGGCTGAGGCAGTGTGGGTCAAATTCTATATGCCCCCCAGATATTTGGATGGACATTACATACATTGCTACAAAATATACAAAAGAATACTGCAGCACATACTTCTTACAACCAGTGACATCTCCTGTCATGTAGACTTTCCTCAATGTCTTCATTCGGAGATTATACCGCCATGACACCTTCTTTCAGTCATGTCTCGTCTCTGCAGAGTTTCACAGAATTGTTTTTTTAGATTCCACACTTTACTATCATCCTCTCCTTCCTGGTGCCTTAAGGCTACTTTCACACTAGCGTTCGGCTGTCCGCTCGTGAGCTCCGTTTGAAGGGGCTCACGAGCGGACCCGAACGCTTCCGTCCAGCCCTGATGCAGTCTGAATGGATGCGGATCCGCTCAGACTGCATAAGTCTGGCGGCGTTCAGCCTCCGCTCCGCTCAGCAGGCGGACACCTGAACGCTGCTTGCAGCGTTCGGGTGTCCGCCTGGCCGTGCGGAGGCGTGCGGATCCGTCCAGACTTGCAATGTAAGTCAATGGGGACGGATCCGTTTGAAGATGCCACAATATGGCTCAATCTTCAAGCGGATCCGTCCCCCATTGACTTTCAATGTAAAAGTCTGGACGGATCCGCTCAGGCTAATTTCACACTTAGCTTTTTTTTGCCAATTTAATGCAGACGGATCCGTTCTGAACGGAGCCTCCGTCTGCATTAATATGATCGGATCCGTTCAGAACGCTAGTGTGAAAGTAGCCTAACACTGTCCTCCTGCTGCTACCTCCAATACGAGCTAGTTCTATTCAAATAGCCCCCTATAATGATATGCTCCCAAACTGTCCTTAATGGTAATAGTGTTCCCTACAGCAGGGTTCCTCAATGTCTTCTGTATTATTTTAATATAGAATGGCCCCTCTATTATTGTAATAATTATGGCCCCCTCTGTATTATTATTATTGTAATAATGGCCTCCGTCCTTTCCATATATGATTGCCTCCTTTGTACAGGGAGTGCAGAATTATTAGGCAAGTTGTATTTTTGAGGATTAATTTTATTATTGAACAACAACCATCTTCTCAATGAACCCAAAAAACTCATTAATATCAAAGCTGAATATTTTTGGAAGTAGTTTTTAGTTTGTTTTTAGTTTTAGCTATTTTAGGGGGATATCTGTGTGTGCAGGTGACTATTACTGTGCATAATTATTAGGCAACTTAACAAAAAACAAATATATACCCATTTCAATTATTTATTTTTACCAGTGAAACGAATATAACATCTCAACATTCACAAATATACATTTCTGACATTCAAAAACAAAACAAAAACAAATCAGTGACCAATATAGCCACCTTTCTTTGCAAGGACACTCAAAAGCCTGCCATCCATGGATTCTGTCAGTATTTTGATCTGTTCACCATCAACATTGCGTGCAGCAGCAACCACAGCCTCCCAGACACTGTTCAGAGAGGTGTACTGTTTTCCCTCCTTGTAAATCTCACATTTGATGATGGACCACAGGTTCTCAATGGGGTTCAGATCAGGTGAACAAGGAGGCCATGTCATTAGATTTTCTTCTTTTATACCCTTTTTTGCCAGCCACGCTGTGGAGTACTTGGACGCGTGTGATGGAGCATTGTCCTGCATAAAAATCATGTTTTTCTTGAAGGATGCAGACTTCTTCCTGTACCACTGCTTGAAGAAGGTGACTTCCAGAAACTGGCAGTAGGACTGGGAGTTGAGCTTGACTCCATCCTCAACCCGAAAAGGCCCTACAAGCTCATCTTTGATGATACCAGCCCAAACCAGTACTCCACCTCCACCTTGCTGGCGTCTGAGTCGGACTGGAGCTCTCTGCCCTTTACCAATCCAGCCATCTGGCCCATCAAGACTCACTCTCATTTCATCAGTCCATAAAACCTTAGAAAAATCAGTCTTGAGATATTTCTTGGCCCAGTCTTGACGTTTCAGCTTGTGTGTCTTGTTCAGTGGTGGTCGTCTTTCAGCCTTTCTTACCTTGGCCATGTCTCTGAGTATTGCACACCTTGTGCTTTTGGGCACTCCAGTGATGTTGCAGCTCTGAAATATGGCCAAACTGGTGGCAAGTGGCATCTTGGCAGCTGCACGCTTGACTTTTCTCAGTTCATGGGCAGTTATTTTGCGCCTTGGTTTTTCCACACGCTTCTTGCGACCCTGTTGACTATTTTGAATGAAACGCTTGATTGTTTGATGATCACGCTTCAGAAGCTTTGCAATTTTAAGAGTGCTACATCCCTCTGCAAGATATCTCACTATTTTTGACTTTTCTGAGCCTGTCAAGTCCTTCTTTTGACCCATTTTGCCAAAGGAAAGGAAGTTGCCTAATAATTATGCACACCTGATATAGGGTGTTGATGTCATTAGACCACACCCCTTCTCATTACAGAGATGCACATCACCTAATATGCTTAATTGGTAGTAGGCTTTCGAGCCTTTACAGCTTGGAGTAAGACAACATGCATAAAGAGGATGATGTGGTCAAAATACTCATTTGCCTAATAATTCTGCACTCCCTGTATAATGTCCCCCACCCCCATAGTACCCCCAGTCCCTGGCCCCCATCCTTTCCATATATGATTGCCTCCTTTTATAATACTATACAGGGGTTATATTGTCTGGCATGGTGTAACCTCCATGCATTTGCTGTACAATATTCATTATATTTCATACACCGTGCCATACAATATGCATTATAATCCCTGCACCATGCTATACAATGTACATTATATTTCATACACCATGCCGTACAATATACAGTATAACACCTACACTATGGGGTTATGCTATATATTTTTCGGTATGGTACAGGGATTATAATCTATATTGTACGGCATGGTATATGGATTATAATGTATACTGTACAGCATGGTGTAGGTGTTATACTATATATTGTATGGCATGGTGTATGAAATATAATGTATATTGTATAGGGTGGTGTATGGATTATAATGTTTACTTTACACAGCATGGTATAGGTGTTATACTGTATATTGTACGGCATGGTGTATGAAATATAATGTATATTGTATAGCATGGTACAGGGATTATAATGTATACTGTACAGCATGGCACAAGGATTATACTGTATATTGTACGGCATGATGTATGAAATATAATGTATACTGTACAGCATGGTGCAGGGATTATAATGTATATTATATGGCATCGTGTATGAAATATAATAAATATTGTACAGCAAATGCATGGAGGTTACACCATGCCAGACAATATAACCTCTGCGCCATGCTGTACAATATACAGTATAACCCCTACACAGTGTACAGGTATACTGTATATTGTGTGGCACAGTCTATACATACTCCCCATGAAAACTTACAATTACCTGGCTTGGCCCTTGGGGATCTCACAAGCCACTTGGGGGGCGCAAGGAATAACCTAGGGTAGGACAATTGCTCAATCGTGCAGGGCATGTGCTACTTTGTTTATCATAACACACTGCCAGTGACGTCACCGGCTCCGTTTTACTGGCTAGGGCAGCGCTAAATCCCGCCCATCAGTGCCGGTGACATCACCGGGCTTGCTGGCAGATTTAGCACAGGGCAAAGAGCATTGGAGCATAAACTGCTCCGATGCTCAAGTCAGGGATGCTGCCTGGGTGAAAATGGAGGAATGTCCAGGTTCAGCTCTGAACCCGGACAACCCCTTTAAGGCTTGTTTCTGTTATTTCTAGAGTGAAGTTAGCTTTTTATCTCATACTACACCCACATATGCCATGATTCCCACTTGTGAAGTTATGTAGCCTGGTTGATCATAAATGGCCTTTAGTTGCATGCAGAGTGGCTACTAACCCCTTGGATACCGGAGTTTTTTTGCTTTTGCGTTTTCATTTTTCTTCCCTGTCTTTTGTATGAGGGCTTGTTTTTTGCGGGCTTTCTAATGCCACCATTTAATATGGCATACAATGTAGTGGGAAGCGGTAAAAAATATTCCAAATGGGGTGGAATTGATAAAAAAAAAATGTAAAATGCTATTCTGCCACAGTTTTATGGTATTTGCCCCTACAGCATTCTCTATGCGTATTAACTGACCTGTGCCCTTTATTCTACGGATTAGTATGATTACAACAATACTGCATATATGTAGGGTTTTTGTGTGTTTTAATACTGAAAAAAATAATAAAAAAATGTTTTTTTTTGCAATAGTCTTTTTTTGCTAAACTCTTATTTTTATGTCTACTGAACTGTGAGTGGGCTAATTTTTTGTTGTACGATTTGTAGTTTTTACTGATACCATTTCGGAGTGTGTGCGACTTTTTGACCACTTTTTTTTTGGGGGGGGGGGGGGATAAGAGAAGCGATGAAAAAATTGTGAAAAAAATTGAGATTTAGGCCATTTTGATATTTTTTCAGTTATTCTGCCGTACGGGATAAATATTTTTATAGCTTAATAGTAAAGACGTTTTTGAATGCAACAATGCCCATGATGTTTATTTTTTATTGTTTGTTTGTTGTTTTTTATTCTAGGGAAAGGGGAGTGATTAAAATGTGTATATATATATATATATATAATTTTTATTTTTTTTTTTACTTTTTTTGTAACCCCTCTAGGAGGCTATAATATTCATTTGTTTTATGGCTTATACTTTATTTCCATAGAACTACAGTACAAGCTCCAATTGCTGTTACCCTATGTTGTCCTGTCACCTTGTGGCCAACATAGGAACTGCAGCTCTAATACATTGGACCTCTTCAGAGAGACTCAGTGTATTAGAATTAATGACTGGCTTCCCTGATTGCCGCACAGTGGGGACTGTCTTAACCCAGAAACATGCGCCTCCAGGTTTTTCACCATTTAGATGTCGTGGTCACGGTTGACCACAGTATCTTAAGGGCTGAATGCCTGCGATTAGCATTATTGCTAGTTGCAGACATGACCCGCCTGCTATGGGGCCCGCTGCATGCGTGAACGGGCACCATGTTTAAAGACCTTCCCAGCACCATACATGTATGGCGCTTGGAGCTTAAAGGTTAACATTTTAACATAACTGAATTGTTAGGATAACACCACTACCATCACACACAAACAGGGATAGTGCAGCTCTAAAACTTTTCTGACCCACTCCCACTATCGCTACCTACTTGCACCCTAGGCATTGACCCCACATCTGGGAGACAATCGCTATGCTGAAATACATGTGAGGGTGACACACAAACCGGTCACAACAAACATATAAACCTTAAGAAAATAGTCAAAGGGTCAAATGCCAGTCGGAAAATGAGGGACTAAATCACCAAAGGCATACGAGAGAACCAACACGCCGGAAAGTCAAAAAGATAGGACATCAAATACAATACCTGGCCAGAAGCCAAAAACATAGTCACAATACCAATCCAGAAAATCCAAGCCAGAGGAGTCTTCAATTTCAGCAAAGGAATAGCAGGGGGGTCAGAGGACTACAAATTTCCTGACACCTGCACATGCAGGCACTGGACTTTTGTAGTGAACCAGGAACAGCTCACACCGGCGTCTCTACTGCGGGCCGAGCGTCCTGAGCCACCTCATTTGATGTCAGAGCGGGCCACCCATCAGACCTGATTCCCCCGTCAACAAGACGTTGCTGCTGCATGGAGGCAGCGGTGGCTGGGGGAACTGTAACATCGATTCCTCAGAGATGCTTATGTTGAAACAAGCATTTCAAGTATTTTACTCAACTGTACTGTCTACTGTTCAGGTTAAAGAGTTTTGAGTGAGCAGTAGAACAAGCAGTTGGGGAATTCAAACATGACATCATTTAGTAAGTGAGGTTAAGCGTACAAGTATATGTCATTCGTAAAAGTATATCTTTCAAATTTTAGGATAAACTTAACAAGGGAAAAATGTTCTACAGTAGAAGTTGTCATTGCTTGGATAAAATGTCCCTGTGGGTCCATCAGCTGAAGTGGTGAGGGATTTGAGCTCCCAGACTTAAGGCAAAATCTTAAAGCAGGCATCGTTAGAGAAGAGTATATCGATTCAAACTAGAAATTTGATTCAGGTTCGAATCAGCTGAATCGGTTGACCAACTCAATTCAAGTTAGAACCAATTCTACCTGAAACAAAATTGCTTAGATTGGTCTAAAGATTTGTGTATGACACCCTAGTCCCCTAGGACTCATATATATTCTTTCTGATTTTTATAAAATTTTTCTTCTCTCTCTCTATCTTTTCTCTCATGACCCAAATTGAATCATCAAAAAAAATCTGATTCAGATGCAGCTTGAATTTTTGCAAAATTTGTGTTGCATTTGGTTCATCTACAGCCAGTTCTCTCATCTTTAATTATTGCAAATTTGTCAAAAGCTTCTATTTTCATCAAATCCAAAACTTTTGGGATTCGTCCTGCATGAATGGTGTCTGCCATTTTACAGACCAAATACAGAAAAGATGAAGAAAGAGGAACACATGACCTCGGGCAGTGAGCATGTGGAGCTTCTGAGTCTTCCCTGACAGATGATGTCGGGGGAAGAGAGAAAAATTGGGCATGTTAAATTTCATCGACCCATCGTTGTGCTCTCCTGAGACAAAAATTACCATCAGAGGTGCCTGGACACATCTTTCTCCTCCCATTCCACTGAAACGACATACATTCTCAATGACCCAAGTGTTAATGTAAATGGGAGAGTCGAGAGACATACTGGAACTGGCAGATGAAATGGCTATTGAAGATATATGGGCACCTTAAGGGGCTTTGGTCTGCTCAAACATCAGGGCCTCTGTGTGGCTGCTACCTCTGCACCCCCAATCGCTAAGCCTCTGCTCCCAGAGTATGGTGAACACCTATACCTATTATACTCATGACCACATATTATTATTGAACTTCATTATTAGATTGCATTTCCTCAGTTCAGTATTATAATAGATGATGATAAACATCAGGAACCAATGTTGAATATTTCATTTTCATTATGGAAACACAAAGCAAAAAATTTATCAGGCCCCATGCACAAGCTATTTAGCATTAAAGGGACACAATTATTTACGCATACCTTTTTTTGTGCAAACTTTTGAGACAGAAATTTAAAAAAAAAATTGATTTGGCTTAAAGGGGTTATCCCATGAATAATGTAAAAAAATAAAAATAAAAATCATAGTACATGACATCTTCTTTTTAGCAAAGCTAGAACCAGCCCTGTACCTCACATGGATCCAGAGATCTCCTCACTCCACTTCATCACATAGAAACATAGAATGTGTCGGCAGATAAGAACCATTTGGCCCATCTAGTCTGCCCAATATACTAAATACCATAGTTCACCGCTGAGCTCTTTTAATAGCTTTGGGTGTATCCCATCAGGCCCCTGTGACTTATTTGTATTAATTTTAGACAGTTGACTTAGAACCTCTTCCTCTGTAAAGACACATGCGTCAAAAGATTCATTAGTCTTCTTTACTAACTGAGGTCCTTCTCCTTCATTTTCCTTTGTAAAAACTGAACAGAAGTATTCATTGAGGCAGTCAGCTAGTTCTTTATCTTCTTCCATATACCTTCCTTCTTTAGTTTTTAATTTGGTAATTCCTTGTTTTAGTTTCCTTTTTTCATTTATGTATCTGAAGAATGCCTTATCGCCTTTTTTCCCTGACTGAGCTAATTTCTCTTCTGCCTGTGCTTTAGAAGCTCTTATAACTTGTTTGGCCTCTCTAATACAATATTTCAAGCCGTCAGCTTATGGGGTGTGTTCTTTCTCAGGGGACGTGCCCTGCCTGCAAGGATGGAACTGATCATGTGCTTCCTTCTCAGTGAGCAAGACAGAGAAATTAGAAAAAGAGCAAACAGCAGGTGGCGCTATACAGATTGATTCCATTGTAGTGATGAGCGGCAGGGGCAATATTCAAATTCGCGATATTTCGCGAATATTTGGGCGAATATTCCCCATATATTCGAGAATTCGCGAATTCATGATCTCCAGGCATTATTCTCTTGATTGCGAAAATTTGCATAAAATTTGCATACAAAAATTGGCATGAACTGGTATTTTCACAAAAATCGAATATTCGCAATTACGAATATATTTTGCGATATTTGAAATATTCGCGAATTCTCAAAGTGCCGATATTCACGATTAAAATTTGCAATTCGAATATTCGTGATCAACACTATTCCATTGAATAACTCAATAGCTGTAATACATTTTCAATGACATGCGATTACAAAACTATTCAGATCCAGACGCTGGTTTGAAAACTGTAAAATATTTTTTCGTGGACAATCCTTAGAAGGACTTCAATTTCTTATGATAAAAACTCAAGGCAATATCGAAACATGCTAACAGAACCCTCGCCAGAATGCAGTTGATATTAGAACCACTAGATGGCCACAAATAGACACATATAGCATAAACAACTTCCCACAGAGTATCGCATCTGTATCATTTTTTAGCAATGTGAAGGGAATTAACAAATCAAGGAATGAATTTTCCAGGATAAGAATTTTCCAGGATAATAAAAACATGGCTGCTTTCTTCCAAAAACAGCACCACCCCTGCGACAGGTTGGGTGCGGTATTTCAGCTGTGCCCCTTTGACTTCAATGGAGCTGAGCTGCCATACCAGACGCAGCTGTGTTTTCAGAAGAAAGCAGCCATGTTTTTGCAATCCGGGACAACCCCATTAAAATGAAACGTATTCAGACTGGACTTCTTAACCACCTTGGCTGTTAATCGTCGCCACCGTCCCTCTTCGTCAGGACTTACACTGCGGTCTACGCTTTATACCGTGCTAATAGTGTTTCCAGGCAGTCGTTTGGAGAATTATTTTTACACCGTATTAATGCAGGTGGCAATGGAAGCAGTGAGATAATTTACACCTCTGAAATATGGAGATAAATGTGAAAGATTGTGAAGAAAATATTATTCAAACAGTAACACATTATCTTGTGTATATAACATCCTATATACAGCATATGCAGAGCGCTGCCGATACCGCGCGGTGACGCATATTGGTTTACATTTATATAAAACTGATATGTTTGCTATAAAGCATATCATGAATAACATATCTATAATAATAATAAAGCGTGGCTCTTATGTGGATCTGCAAAAGCACTTCCGTTACAATAATACAACCATCATGAATGGATCCGGTTGTATTATGTCTTCCACAGCCATGTGTCAGAGAAAACGGATCCGTCCCCATTGACTTAATAGTGTGTGTCAGGACGCATGTAGCGTTTTTCTGTCCGCAATGGGGACGCAACCAAATGGAATGGAATGCATTTTGGTGCACTCCGTTTCATTCAGCTTCATTTTTGTCCCCATTGACAATAAATGGGGACAAAACTGAAGCGTTTTCTTCCGCTATTGAGATCCTATGATGGATCTCAATAGCGGAATTGAAAACGCTAGTGTGAAAGTAGCCTAAGCCTTACGCTCATCATTGCCATCCCAGGCATAGGAGACATTTGATCAACATGGGCAGTGGTAGCTTAAAGGGCATCTGTCAGCAGTTTTGTACCTATGGGTTAAACTGCCTGGATGGGTCCTTTTGCCCTTAGAGCAGGAGCCTGGCTTTCGTATGAGAGCTAAGCTCCTGCCCTCCACTGTACCCCAGGTCACCATAAAAAGGCCTCGAATACGGTCATCAGAAAAAGCATCAGCAGTCATTACAGGGTTAAGATTTTTTGCCGTAAAAATAGATAATCCCTTACAGGGCATCTGTCAGCAGTTCTGTACCTATTACACTGTCTGACCTGTTACATGTGCACTTGGCAGCTGAAGGCATCTGTGTCGGCCCCATGTTCATATGTGTCCGCATTGCTGAGAAAAATGGTGTTTTAATATATGCAAATGAGCCTCTAGGAGCAACGGGGGCGTTGCCATTACACCTAGAGGCTCTGCTTTCTCTGGAACTGCCGCACCCTCTGCACTTTGATTGAGAGGGGCATGTGTGATGATATTTTGGTCCTGTCACTCAAGTGCAGAGGGCACGGCAGTTGCATAGAAAATTGAGCCTCTAGGTGTAACAGTAACGCCCCCATTGCTCCTAGAGGCTCATTTGCATATATTCAAACATAATTTTTCTCAGCAATGCGGGCACATATGAACATGGGACCAACACAGATGCCTTCAGCTTCCAAGCACACATGTAACAGGTCAGACAGTGTAATAGGTACAGAACTGAGGGATTATCTATTTTTACGGTAACAAATCTTAACCCTGTAATGACTGCTGATGCTTTTTCTGATGGCCGTATTCGAGCCCTTTTTATGGCGACCTGGGGTACAGTGGAAAGCAGGAGCTCAGCTCTCATACGAAAGCCAGGCTCCTGCTCTAAGGGCAAAAGGACCCATCCAGGCCGTTTAACCCCTTAGATGCCCAACAGAGCTCCCCCTGTCAAGCATCAACAGCCCGCATATGAGACACCCCTGCAAGTAATTACTAAAGCAAACATTGTCAGGAAAAGATTGCGACTTTTTTGTGCCTGGGGAACGGCGTGGGGGAATGATAAATTCCCACCTATGACTGACGTTTGTGACGCCAGTCTCAATATATCTGCTACCTTGTCCTTTTAGAGTCCCGCTATAATACAATAGATTAATGTCTATATTGACTCCATCAACTCAATTTAGGAATATAAGGGATTTTTTTTAATCTCATCTAATCCTCCGGCAAAATAGGAGCCGGTTATGTACATGTGAGAGTAATGACTCCCAAAAGCTCATTTTTACATAGATTTTCCTTTTTCAATTCACCTCTGTGCTAATGTACTTCTCTGAGAAAAGATGGAAAAGATACAGATTTTAAAAATACCTAAACTGGCTCGAGCCTAATTTCCCATGGGGCTGATAAGACTTGCCATATTTCATGCTCCTGTTCTTGTTATTGTGTTATCGGGCCCCTGATATAGACACACACTTCCATTTCTGTCCTCTTTATGTTATACTGGGAAAGCAGAAGAGTCTCAATTTTCAATCCATTATGTACTTAGGTAAATAATATGTAATGGTTAGATTTACTAAAGCCGTTTGTTAGAGGTTAAGTGCGGTAATATGCTCTCATTTACTTTCTTTCCCTAGTATGTGAACAAAACATGGATATTCACAGTGATGATACATAATGTCAACTTTAAATTCAATGAGATATGTGAGAATGTGCACAAATAACGATCCATAAGGAATACAGCGAGGCCCACAGTGTGTGTTAAAGGTTAAAGCGTACCTGAGTCTTAAAAAACATGTTTGCATAATGGTTGTGCTTCTTCGTACAATCATAGCTGTGAAGGAACAGGTCTTTTTTGGGCTTCCCTAATGTCCTTTTTAGCCATATTATTTCTTGCTTCAGTTGCACAGCTAGATGCAGGTCACTCAGAAGCAGTGGGTGTATCCCTTCTATGGAAATCTGTCAGCACTGTACTGCTGTGACATATTTTCCTTTACTTCCCACTTTGTTTGTTTTCAGCTCACAGAACATCTAAGGAGGGGGAAATCACAATTACAGATGCACAGAAGGCTCCTGTGTATTCACAAGCAGTGTAGAAGCAGTTCCTTTATCAGGCTCAGGATGACCCCCCCCCATTTCCTGTAAACTGTTACTATGGATGGATCTTGCCCAGGGCCGGTGCAAGGATTTTTGCCTACACAAGTTAAGCTACATTTTGGCACCCCCCCAGAACTCCCCCTAACACCATCATCCCATGAATATATATACAGGGGGCAAAATGGAATATATACAGAGGGGGCAAAATGGATATATATACAGGGGCAAAATGGATATACATACAGAAGGGACAAAATGGATATATATATAAAGGGGGCAAAACGGAATATATACACAGGGGCAAATGGATATATATACAGGGGGCAAAATGGAATCTATACAGAGGCCCTGGATATATCAATTTTGCCCCCTCTGTATATATTCCATAATCATTTCTCCCCTGTGCATATATAAAAAAAATTGCCCCCTGTGTATCTATAAATTTTAAAAAAATTTTTTTGCTTAGTTTACTTATTGCCAGTGTCATATATTTTTGCCCCCGGGGCCGGGCCCCTGTAAAGGATTTGCATGTGCCTGCCATATAGTGCCCTGTGTGAGTTATGAAGCCAGGAAGCAGTGTGCACATAAAAAAATAAAATACTTACCTCACTCTGAGAGTGAGACTGCTCCGCTCCCGCTGTCTTGCTCTCGCTTGCAGCCTTCAACAATCCCGTCTTCCGGCGTGAGTCGCGGGATCTGATGAGATAACAGCAAGAAAGCAGCTCCAGGCCCGGATGGATGGAGGCCGGGAGGGCCCAGATCGGTGGAGGCAGGGCCGGTCGGGTCCGGATGGGTGGAGGCCGGACCAGGGGTGGTGTCACAGCGTAACTGCTCACAGAGGCAGGGTGGCCGGTGGCACCGGGCTTGATCTTGCCTGACAACAGGGAGTTGACTGCAAATTAGGTGGAAGTGAGACCCCTAGTGGCTTTAAATTTACAACTTTTTTCAGATGGATGCAGGCATAATTTTTGTATGAAGTGATTTTGAAATTTGCACCATTTGCACCATTGTTACACCATTCTCTATTAAATGCAATTAAATTGTGTGAAAATACAGTGGCTCTTTAAGTCCACATTGAAGCAACATTTTACAGCTCAGCTAATACATATTTATAATCTTGAGTTACAGTACCTTGAAATATGTATATTACATTGCTTTTGTACTGATCCTGGTCTATATCTTGTATTATACTTCAGAAGTACACTACTATTCTGCTGGTGGAGCCACTGTATACATACATTACATTACTTATCCTGTCCTAGGATGACTTACATGTGATTACTCCACAGATTTGAGTTGTTCAATTTCCTTTTCTTCTCCATTTGGTCCAGACCCTCATGAGCAGGCGTCTTTGGTTAGAAATGTACTACCTCCATATAAGAAGTCACCAGGATTAATAAATGACTGTTGCTCTGAAAATACTATACTTCCAAAATAAAAGTGCCAAATAGCACAGCTACAGAACTGGAAAATGAAGGGTCCCCAATGCAGATTTTTGGCATCAAATGCCAGACTAGACCCCAAAATTAAGAGACCCAGATTAGCCCCGAATTCAGGTGGCTCTCTATAACCCCTACCCTCCTCCCCTTATCTCAGACCCCAAAGTCATGGCCCCTATATAACACTCTGACCTCCAACATTTAGACCTCAGATCAGACCTCAAAGTTATAACCCCCCTCCCCCCAACATCCATCCCATAAACCAGACCTCCAAAACTGACAAAAATAAATAAATAAAACTCATCTCTCCTGCTCTGCAAGTTGCCGGCACTCTGGAGATCTGGCATGCTTTTCTCCCACCTTTGTACTGACCTGACATCGCTAAGCGTGAAGTCACTTGCACTTAACTGCTGCCAGGACACAGTATAACACAGTGCAAAACACGTATATCTATATATGTTAATTGAGGTAAAATATAACCCCCCCCCCCTGATTAATACTGGATATTAATGGCCATTTAAAAAATCCCTGTTGAACATGTTCTGTGTCCATTCATTTCACTGCATATTCTGTACTGATCCTGAGTTACATCCTGTATTACACCCCAGAGCTGCACTCACTATTCTGCTGGTAGAGTCACTGTGTACATACATTACTTATCCTGTACTGATCCTGAGTTACATCCTGTATTATACTCCAGAGCTGCACTCACTATTCTGCTGGTGGAGTCACTGTGTACATACATTACATTACTTATCCTGTACAGATCCTGAGTTACATCTTGTATTATACTCCAGAGCTGCACTCACTATTCTGCTGGTGGAGTCACTGTGTACATACATTACATTACTTATCCTGTACTGATCCTGAGTTACATCCTGTATTACACCCCAGAGCTGCACTCACTATTCTGCTGGTAGAGTCACTGTGTACATACATTACTTATCCTGTACTGATCCTGAGTTACATCCTGTATTATACTCCAGAGCTGCACTCACTATTCTGCTGGTGGAGTCACTGTGTACATACATTACATTACTTATCCTGTACTGATCCTGAGTTACATCCTGTATTATACTCCAGAGCTGCACTCACTATTCTGCTGGTGGAGTCACTGTGTACATACATTACATTACTTATCCTGTACTGATCCTGAGTTACATCCTGTATTATACTCCAGAGCTGCACTCACTATTCTACTGGTGGAGTCACTGTGTACATACATTACATTACTTATCCTGTACTGATCCTGAGTTACATCCTGTATTATACTCCAGAGCTGCACTCACTATTCTGCTGGTGGAGTCATTGTGTACATACATTACATTACTTATCCTGTACTGATCCTGAGTTACATCCTGTATTATACTCCAGAGCTGCACTCACTATTCTGCTGGTGGAGTCACTGTGTACATACATTACATTACTTATCCTGTACTGATCCTGAGTTACATCCTGTATTATACTCCAGAGCTGCACTCACTATTCTGCTGGTGGAGTCACTGTGTACATACATTACATTACTTATCCTTGCATAAAGGTACAACTACATGGCGTTCGATTTGCTGTCACACAACTTTTTTAGGCAAACCTGCGACTTGTGACACAAAATGACATGTCTGGATTTATTTAATTGCAGCATGTCACACCGCAACACCAATGACTACCAGAAAAATGTCAGATAACAGCAAGTTGCAGAGAAGTCGCACATATTTTTGTGCCGAGCAACTTCTCTGCATCTGGCTTTCCTGCAACACAAATAAAGGTCCCCTAAGAGTCTCAGATAAAGGTCTCATGGTGTTTTTTGCGGTCTGCAAATCGTGGATGCGCAAAACACGGATGGCGTCCGTGCGCGTTCCGCAATTTGTGGAACAGCACAGACAGCCTTCAATATAAATGCCTATTCTTGTCCGCAAAGCACGGACAAGAATAGGACATGGTATTTTTTTTAGCGGGGCCACGGAACGGAGCAACGGATGCGGACAGCACACGGAGTGCTGACGGCATCTTTTGCGGCCCCATTGAAGTGAATGGGTCCGCATCTCAACAATTGGGAGAACAGAGGCCAGAAGAGTATAAGCTGCCACCATATCAAGCATTATGGCATGCTCTATCTTATGAAGTGGACATAAATGATTAAAGGGATTTTCCAAGATTTTATTTTTAATTGGCAGAGGGCGGTATAAAAAAGCGGTATAAAAAAAATTATCTTTTAAATGTGCCACTGCTCCTATGCCTGCAAGGATTGCTGTTTATACACAATAACACTTCTGAGGCCAATGATTGGCTGCAGTGTTCGGCACTGGCAAAGAGCACATGACCGCTGCAGGCCCTGCAGAGATTGGAGCAGCAGGGACCAGAGCTGCGACACAGGAGCAATGGGACTTTTAATAGGTAAGTTTTGTTTTCTTTATTTTATACTATCCCCTTCTTTGCAAAAACAAAAGAAATAATAGGTAAACTCCAGTGGGATTCAAGACCACTTTTAAGACAAAGGATTTTTCTTTAAGTCTACTGCAAAACATAGTGAAAGTCAGATTGATCCTGCTCTCCAAAAATCAAATAATTTACTGTATCTGTATATGGGAGCTTGATAAATGTTTTAATTCCCGCTGCATACTACCACCACTAGGGGGAGCTAACAGCATAAGGATTTATAAAACTGGTGTTGAACTTATTGGAAGCTCTTTAAATTTCTGTGCGGTGAGCTCCACCTAGTGGTGGCTGCAACAGTTCAGTATTATCCACTGCCACCATAGGCCTTTTAGCCGTCATGTATCTGGCAACATAAGAATCATAAACATAGCAAAGGCTTTAAATGATTACGTGCCATCCTAGCGATGGGTCTACATTGCATACATTATGGACTATACCGTTATAGGTCCGTCCCAAAGTTTTGAAGCAAATAGATTTCAAGTAATGAGTCACAGAACTCTCAAGAAACCTTATTTTAATTAACTGCATTTTTTTTTAATGTTTGTTGAAATCCGAAAAGTGTGTAATTAATTTGGATCATCCCCGAGCATCGAGGGAGTAGACTTGTAAGCACATATTAATGCCCATCTTGCCAATGATGAGCTGCGTTCATCCCTGGTGCCTTCAGACTACGAAGGATTTCTTACTTTAATTTTAAAAAACTAAAGTGAATTATTGACTTCGAGCTTGAATGATGAGCTCTGTTCTTAGAAGGACTTAGTGCGGAATCATAGAAAGCTTCAATAGACCGTCTCTAACAAATTCCACCTCTCGTCTTCTGCATGAATACTAACCGTTGGCTCTTTATCCTTCATCTGTAGCTTTATGCTTGCACATATCCGCTTTTTGATGGAATTTTTTTGCTAGCAAAAACAATGTGGCCGATGTTATATGTTGGACAACAAGAAATTATAACATTCTCTACAAAGACTACATTTTTGTAGTGGTGTTTTAAGACAGTTCCCTAGCGTTTTTAGGGCCCTTGCCATTTTTTCAACATGCTCTGGGTGTGGAGTTGAGATGAACAAATTACCCTAAAAAATTCATATAGAGCACTTTAATGTCTCCTAGAAGTCAGATTTTTGATCTCTATCATAGAAGACCAGGGAGAGAGGAAGAGAGACCTACATATAATAATTATTTGAGTGAGAAATGCAAGCTAGATCTCCTTCCGAAAGGAAAAGAGTACTAAATGTCCCAATTATTATGTTTCTCTGAGTGAGATGTGCTAGCCATTTTTGCTTCTAAAAGAACAAGAATGCTGAATGTCTTAGAAAGAAATTGCCCTAGTTACCTAAGTGGCCTTGTGGATGCTCTTCCTTATTAGGGAGACCTTCTAGTATTGATGAAGAGTAGAGTTGAGCGAACACCTGGATGTTCGGGTTCGAGAAGTTCGGCCGAACATCCCGGAAATGTTCGGGTTCGGGATCCGAACCCGATCCGAACTTCGTCCCGAACCCGAACCCCATTGAAGTCAATGGGGACCCGAACTTTTCGGCACTAAAAAGGCTGTAAAACAGCCCAGGAAAGAGCTAGAGGGCTGCAAAAGGCAGCAACATGTAGGTAAATCCCCTGCAAACAAATGTGGATAGGGAAATGAATTAAAATAAAAATTAAATAAATAAAAATTAACCAAAATCAATTGGAGAGAGGTTCCATAGCAGAGAATCTGGCTTCCCGTCACCCACCACTGGAACAGTCCATTCTCAGATATTTAGGCCCCGGCACCCAGGCAGAGGAGAGAGGTCCCGTAACAGAGAATCTGTCTTCATGTCAGCAGAGAATTAGTCTGCATGTCATAGCAGAGAATGAGGCTTCACGTCAGCCACCACTGCAACAGTCCATTGGCATATATTTAGGCCCAGCACACACACAGGCAGAGGAGAGAGGTCCCGTAACAGAGAATCTGTCTTCATGTCAGCAGAGAATTAGTCTGCATGTCATAGCAGAGAATGAGGCTTCACGTCAGCCACCACTGCAACAGTCCATTGGCATATATTTAGGCCCAGCACCCAGGCAGAGGAGGGAGGTCCCGTAACAGAGAATCTGTCTTCATGTCAGCAGAGAATTAGTCTGCATGTCATAGCAGAGAATGAGGCTTCACGTCAGCCACCACTGCAACAGTCCATTGGCATATATTTAGGCCCAGCACACACACAGGCAGAGGAGAGAGGTCCCGTAACAGAGAATCTGGCTTCATGTCAGCAGAGAATCAGTCTGCATGTCATAGCAGAGAATGAGGCTTCACGTCAGCCACCACTGCAACAGTCCATTGGCATATATTTAGGCCCAGCACACACACAGGCAGAGGAGAGAGGTCCCGTAACAGAGAATCTGGCTTCATGTCAGCAGAGAATCAGTCTGCATGTCATAGCAGAGAATGAGGCTTCACGTCAGCCACCACTGCAACAGTCCATTGGCATATATTTAGGCCTAGCACACAGGCAGAGCAGAGAGGTCCCGTAACAGACGATCTGGCTTCATGTCAGCAGAGAATCAGTCTGCATGTCATAGCAGAGAATGAGGCTTCACGTCACCCACCACTGCAACAGTCCATTGGCATATATTTAGGCCTAGCACACAGGCAGAGCAGAGAGGTCCCGTAACAGACAATCTGGCTTCATGTCAGCAGAGAATCAGTCTGCATGTCATAGCAGAGAATCAGGCTTCACGTCAGCCACCACTGCAACAGTCCATTGTCATAAATTTAGGCCCAGCACCCAGGCAGAGGAGAGAGGTCCCGTAACAGACAATCTGGCTTCATGTCAGCAGAGAATTAGTCTGCATGTCATAGCAGAGAATCAGGCTTCATGTCAGCCACCACTGCAACAGTCCATTGGCATATATTTAGGCCTAGCACACAGGCAGAGGAGAGGTTCATTCAACTTTGGGTAGTCTCGCAATATAATGGTAAAATGAAAATAAAAATAGGATTGAATGAGGAAGTGCCCTGGAGTCCAATAATATATGGTTATGGGGAGGTAGTTAATGTCTAATCTGGACAAGGGACGGACAGGTCCTGTGGGATCCATGCCTGGTTCATTTTTATGAACGTCAGCTTGTCCACATTGGCTGTAGACAGGCGGCTGCGTTTGTCTGTAATGACGCCCCCTGCCGTGCTGAATACACGTTCAGACAAAACGCTGGCTGCCGGGCAGGCCAGCACCTCCAAGGCATAAAAGGCTAGCTCTGGCCACGTGGACAATTTAGAGACCCAGAAGTTGAATGGGGCCGAACCATCAGTCAGTACGTGGAGGGGTGTGCACACGTACTGTTCCACCATGTTAGTGAAATGTTGCCTCCTGCTAACACGTTGCGTATCAGGTGGTGGTGCAGTTAGCTGTGGCGTGTTGACAAAAGTTTTCCACATCTCTGCCATGCTAACCCTGCCCTCAGAGGAGCTGGCCGTGACACAGCTGCCTTGGCGACCTCTTGCTCCTCCTCTGCCTTGGCCTTGGGCTTCCACTTGTTCCCCTGTGACATTTGGGAATGCTCTCAGTAGCGCGTCTACCAACGTGCGCTTGTACTCGCGCATCTTCCTATCACGCTCCAGTGCAGGAAGAAAGGTGGGCACATTGTCTTTGTAGCGTGGATCCAGCAGGGTGGCAACCCAGTAGTCCGCACAGGTTAAAATGTGGGCAACTCTGCTGTCGTTGCGCAGGCACTGCAGCATGTAGTCGCTCATGTGTGCCAGGCTGCCCAGGGGTAAGGACAAGCTGTCCTCTGTGGGAGGCGTATCGTCATCGTCCTGCCTTTCCCCCCAGCCACGCACCAGTGATGGACCCGAGCTGCGTTGGGTGCCACCCCGCTGTGACCATGCTTCATCCTCATCCTCCTCCACCTCCTCCTCATCCTCGTCCTCCTCGTCCTCCAGTAGTGGGCCCTGGCTGGCCACATTTGTACCTGGCCTCTGCTGTTGCCAAAAACCTCCCTCTGAGTCACTTCGAAGAGACTGGCCTGAAAGTGCTAAAAATGACCCCTCTTCCTCCTCCTCCTCCTCCTCCTCCTGGGCCACCTCCTCTTCCATCATCGCCCTAAGTGTTTTCTCAAGGAGACATAGAAGTGGTATTGTAACGCTGATAACGGTGTCATCGCCACTGGCCATGTTGGTGGAGTACTCGAAACAGCGCAACAGGGCACACAGGTCTCGCATGGAGGCCCAGTCATTGGTGGTGAAGTGGTGCTGTTCTGTAGTGCGACTGACCCGTGCGTGCTGCAGCTGAAACTCCACTATGGCCTGCTGCTGCTCGCACAGTCTGTCCAGCATGTGCAAGGTGGAGTTCCACCTGGTGGGAACGTCGCATATGAGGCGGTGAGCGGGAAGGCCGAAGTTACGCTGTAGCGCAGACAGGCGAGCAGCAGCAGGATGTGAACGCCGGAAGCGCGAACAGACGGCCCGCACTTTATGCAGCAGCTCTGACATGTCGGGGTAGTTGTGAATGAACTTCTGCACCACCAAATTCAGCACATGCGCCAAGCAAGGGATGTGCGTCAAATTGGCTAGTCCCAGAGCTGCAACGAGATTTCGCCCATTATCACACACCACCAGGCCGGGCTTGAGGCTCACCGGCAGCAACCACTCGTCGGTCTGTTGTTCTATACCCCGCCACAACTCCTGTGCGGTGTGGGGCCTGTCCCCCAAACATATGAGTTTCAGAATGGCCTGCTGACGTTTACCCCGGGCTGTGCTGAAGTTGGTGGTGAAGGTGTGTGGCTGACTGGATGAGCAGGTGGAAGAAGAGGAGGAGGAAGCCGAGAAGGAGGAGGTGGCAACAGGAGGCAAAGAATGTTGCCCTGCGATCCTTGGCGGCGGAAGGACGTGCGCCAAACAGCTCTCCGCCTGGGGCCCAGCTGCCACTACATTTACCCAGTGTGCAGTTAGGGAGATATAGCGTCCCTGGCCGTGCTTACTGGTCCACGTATCTGTGGTTAGGTGGACCTTGCCACAGATGGCGTTGCGCAGTGCACACTTGATTTTATCGGATACTTGGTTGTGCAGGGAAGGCACGGCTCTCTTGGAGAAGTAGTGGCGGCTGGGAACAACATACTGTGGGACAGCAAGCGACATGAGCTGTTTGAAGCTGTCTGTGTCCACCAGCCTAAATGACAGCATTTCATAGGCCAGTAGTTTAGAAATGCTGGCATTCAGGGCCAGGGATCGAGGGTGGCTAGGTGGGAATTTACGCTTTCTATCAAATGTTTGTGAGATGGAGAGCTGAACGCTGGCGTGTGACATGGTTGAGACGCTTGGTGACGGAGGTGGTGGTGGTGGTGTTGGTGGTACATCCCCTGTTTGCTGGGCGGCAGGTGCCAACGTTCCTCCAGAGGCGGAGGAAGAGGCCGAGGCGGCAGCAGCAGAATAGGCCGAGGCGGCAGCAGCAGAAGAGGTAGCAGGGGGAGCCTGAGTGACTTCCTTGGTTTTAAGGTGTTTACTCCACTGCAGTTCATGCTTTGCATGCAGGTGCCTGGTCATGCAGGTTGTGCTCAGGTTCAGAACGTTAATGCCTCGCTTCAGGCTCTGATGGCACAGCGTGCAAACCACTCGGGTCTTGTCGTCAGCACATTGTTTGAAGAAGTGCCATGCCAGGGAACTCCTTGAAGCTGCCTTTGGGGTGCTCGGTCCCAGATGGCGGCGGTCAGTAGCAGGCGGAGTCTCTTGGCGGCGGGTGTTCTGCTTTTGCCCACTGCTCCCTCTTTTGCTACGCTGTTGGCTCGGTCTCACCACTGCCTCTTCCTCCGAACTGTGAAAGTCAGTGGCACGACCTTCATTCCATGTGGGGTCTAGGACCTCATCGTCCCCTGCATCGTCTTCCACCCAGTCTTGATCCCTGACCTCCTGTTCAGTCTGCACACTGCAGAAAGACGCAGCAGTTGGCACCTGTGTTTCGTCATCATCAGAGACATGCTGAGGTGGTATTCCCATGTCCTCATCATCAGGAAACATAAGTGGTTGTGCGTCAGTGCATTCTATGTCTTTCACCGCTGGGGAAGGGCTAGGTGGATGCCCTTGGGAAACCCTGCCAGCGGAGTCTTCAAACAGCATAAGAGACTGCTGCATAACTTGAGGCTGAGACAGTTTCCCTGGTATGCATGGGGGTGATGTGACAGACTGATGGGGTTGGTTTTCAGGCGCCATCTGTGCGCTTTCTGCAGAAGACTGGGTGGGAGATAATGTGAACGTGCTGGATCCACTGTCGGCCACCCAATTGACTAATGCCTGTACCTGCTCAGGCCTTACCATCCTTAGAACGGCATTGGGCCCCACCATATATCGCTGTAAATTCTGGCGGCTACTGGGACCTGAGGTAGTTGGTACACTAGGACGTGTGGATGTGGCAGAACGGCCACGTCCTCTCCCAGCACCAGAGGGTCCACTAACACCACCACGACCATGTCCACGTCCGCGTCCCTTACTAGATGTTTTTCTCATTGTTATGGTTCACCACAACAACAAATATATTATTTGGCCCAATGTATTGTATTCAAATTCAGCGGGATATAAATTTGAGGCCTAGTATTTAGGCGCTGGGTGACCGGTATGGATTTAGTGACAGAATTAGACTTGGAAATGCACAGAAGCGTGTGTGTGAAGTTATTCTGAATGACCCTATGTGCACCTTGAATATTATATACCCTTTTAGGGATAGATTTCAAATAGCTCTGATATAGCAGAAACCACTAAATTATGAAATTGCTAAATTGGGAATTGTATTTCAACCCAGAACAAGAAATGTGCTTGAACGGACACTAAATAACTCGCCCAGCTACAGCACTAAGGACAGATTTAGCTGGATATAAATTTGAGGCCTAGTATTTAGGCGCTGGGTGACAGGTATGGGTTTAGTGACAGAATTAGACTTGGAAATGCACAGTAGCGGGTGTGTGAAGTTATTCTGAATGTCCCTATGTGCACCTTCAATATGATCTACCCTTTTAGGGATAGATTTCAAATAGCTCTGATATAGCAGAAACCACTAAATTATGAAATTGCTAAATTGGGAATTGTATTTCAACCCAGAACAAGAAATGTGCTTGAACGGACACTAAATAACTCGCCCAGCTACAGCACTAAGGACAGATTTAGCTGGATATAAATTTGAGGCCTAGTATTTAGGCGCTGGGTGACAGGTATGGGTTTAGTGACAGAATTAGACTTGGAAATGCACAGTAGCGGGTGTGTGAAGTTATTCTGAATGTCCCTATGTGCACCTTCAATATGATCTACCCTTTTAGGGATAGATTTCAAATAGCTCTGATATAGCAGAAACCACTAAATTATGAAATTGCTAAATTGGGAATTGTATTTCAACCCAGAACAAGAAATGTGCTTGAACGGACACTAAATAACTCGCCCAGCTACAGCACTAAGGACAGATTTAGCTGGATATAAATTTGAGGCCTAGTATTTAGGCGCTGGGTGACAGGTATGGGTTTAGGGACAGAATTAGACTTGGAAATACACAGTAGCGGGTGTGTGTGAAGTTATTCTGAATGACCCAATGTGCACCTTGAATATTATATACCCTTTTAGGGATAGATTTCAAATAGCTCTGATATAGCAGAAACCACTAAATTATGAAATTGCTAAATTGGGAATTGTATTTCAACCCAGAACAAGAAATGTGCTTGAACGGACACTAAATAACTCGCCCAGCTACAGCACTAAGGACAGATTTAGCTGGATATAAATTTGAGGCCTAGTATTTAGGCGCTGGGTGACAGGTATGGGTTTAGTGACAGAATTAGACTTGGAAATGCACAGTAGCGGGTGTGTGAAGTTATTCTGAATGTCCCTATGTGCACCTTCAATATGATCTACCCTTTTAGGGATAGATTTCAAATAGCTCTGATATAGCAGAAACCACTAAATTATGAAATTGCTAAATTGGGAATTGTATTTCAACCCAGAACAAGAAATGTGCTTGAACGGACACTAAATAACTCGCCCAGCTACAGCACTAAGGACAGATTTAGCTGGATATAAATTTGAGGCCTAGTATTTAGGCGCTGGGTGACAGGTATGGGTTTAGTGACAGAATTAGACTTGGAAATGCACAGTAGCGGGTGTGTGAAGTTATTCTGAATGTCCCTATGTGCACCTTCAATATGATCTACCCTTTTAGGGATAGATTTCAAATAGCTCTGATATAGCAGAAACCACTAAATTATGAAATTGCTAAATTGGGAATTGTATTTCAACCCAGAACAAGAAATGTGCTTGAACGGACACTAAATAACTCGCCCAGCTACAGCACTAACGACAGATTTAGCTGGATATGAATTTGAGGCCTAGTATTTAGGCGCTGGGTGACAGGTATGGGTTTAGTGACAGAATTAGACTTGGAAATGCACAGTAGCGGGTGTGTGAAGTTATTCTGAATGACCCTATGTGCACCTTGAATATTATATACCCTTTTAGGGATAGATTTCAAATAGCTCTGATACAGCAGAAACCACTAAATTTTTAAATTGCTAAATTGGGAATTGTATTTCAACCCAGAACAAAAAATGTGCTTTGACGGACACTAAATAACTTTCCCAGCCACAACAGGACAGCGGTAACGAGAGATTTAGCGGGATATAAATTTGAGGCCTAGTATTTAGGCGCTGGGTGACCGGTATGGATTTAGTGACAGAATTAGACTGGGATATGGCCAAAAAATAACCACACTATTGCTGGTTAAATGCACTTGGTGATGGGCGCAGCTTGCCCCTGATGTAGTATATGGCCAAAAAATGAACAGACTATTGCTGGTTAAATGCACTTGGTGTCACAGCTTGACCAACCACACTACTGAGGGTTAAATGCACTTGGTGACGGGCGCAGCTTGCCCCTGATGTAGTATATGGCCAAAAAATGAACAGACTATTGCTGGTTAAATGCACTTGGTGACGGGCGCAGCTTGCCCCTGATTTAGTATATGGCCAAAAAATGAACAGACTATTGCTGGTTAAATGCACTTGGTGTGATAGCTTGACCAACCACACTACTGAGGGTTAAATGCACTTGGTGACGGGCGCAGCTTGCCCCTGATGTAGTATATGGCCAAAAAATAAACAGACTATTGCTGGTTAAATGCACTTGGTGTGACAGCTTCACCCTGATGTAGGCTTTAGCCAAAAAACAAACGCACCATTGAGGGTTAAATGCACTTGGTGACAGGCGCAGCTTGCCCCTGATGTAGTATATGGCCAAAAAATAAACAGACTATTGCTGGTTAAATGCACTTGGTGTGACAGCTTCACCCTGATGTAGGCTTTAGCCAAAAAACAACCACACCATTGAGGGTTAAATGCACTTGGTCGCAGCTTGTGCTGGCGCACCACAAGACACAAAATGGCCGCCGATCACCCCAGAAAAATGTGACTGACAAACGGTCTGGGCAGCCTAAAAACAGTGAGCAATTGAGGATCAGCAGCTCAATGATCCACAGCTGCAGATCGATCAGTTAATCAAGTCCTTTGGAGGAGTTAATCTGCCTAATCTCGCCCTACTGTCGCAGCCGCAACCTCTCCCTACGCTAATCAGAGCAGAGTGACGGGCGGCGCTATGTGACTCCAGCTTAAATAGAGGCTGGGTCACATGGTGCTCTGGCCAATCACAGCCATGCCAATAGTAGGCATGGCTGTGATGGCCTCTTGGGGCAAGTAGTATGACGCTTGTTGATTGGCTGCTTTGCAGCCTTTCAAAAAGCGCCAAGAAAGCGTCACAAAAGCGCGAAGAAAGCGACGAACACCGAACCCGAACCCGGACTTTTACGAAAATGTCCGGGTTCGGGTCCGTGTCACGGACACCCCAAAATTCGGTACGAACCCGAACTATACAGTTCGAGTTCGCTCATCCCTAATGAAGAGTATTGTACTCCAGCCAACGTTGCTCTATGTTTCTGGGAAACATACAGATGTAGTAGAGTTAACACACATGCTTTATGAGACACGTTATCTAAACTAAATGTGTTAAGCAAACACCTTCAATTACTTTCAATGGCTTTTGTTTCAAGATAACGCAATGAGTTAAAAAATTTGAGTTAATAGTGTGTGCAGTGTCGGACTGGGGTACCTAGGGCCCACCAGTAAAATTTATTTTGGGGGCCCACCCTACAGATACATTCAAATATAATAAATAATCTAACAAGTTTGTTATATGACCATAGGCTGGTTGAGGTGCTGTACATTGAATATATGTATGTAGTGCAGTAAGTTTAATGTGTTATGTGCCACTTGTGCAGGGGGCGGGAGACTAGGGGCCCACCTTGCTCAGGGGCCCACCGGGGGTTTCCCCTGTATCCCTGTGGGTCAGTCCGAGCCTGAGTGTGTGTGTGTTAACCTTGCTACATCTGTATATGCAAGTTAGCATATCTTACATCTGATGGGCTAAGTTTTATTTTCCTTTTGGTAGGAAAGCCAATTTGCAAACCTTGGATTTATGGGAAATATATTAAAATTAGCTTTCCTTCCAAAAAGAATGGAACACTAAGCCTATCTGATGCCAGCAGGTATAAGCATATATGTTTCTCAGAAAGGCAGACCACTGTTGGCTGTACTACAATACTCCACATGCATAGTAGGTAATCTCCCTAATGGAAAAGAGCACCCTCAAGAGTACACCCAAGGCCACTGAGCTAACTAGAGTAATTTTCTCTTGAGACAATAAATACTAATTTTCTTTTGGAAGGAGAATTGACTTATAGTTGTGAAAATAAATATTTGATACATTGGTGATTTTGCAAGTTTTCCCACCTACAAAGAATGGAGAGGTCTGTAATTTGTATCATAGATAAAACTGTGAGTGGCAATCTAAAAAAAATAAAAAAAATTGTTACCTGTATAAAGGACACCTGTCCACACAATCAATCACACTCTAACCTCTCCACCATGGCCAAGACCAAAGAGCTGTCTAAGGACACCAGGGACAAAATTGTAGACCTGCACAAGGCTGGGATGGGCTACAGGACAATAGGCAAGCAGCTTGGTGAGAAGGCAACAACTGTTAGCACAATTATTAGAAAATGGAAGAAAGACAGGACAACTGTCAATCTTCCTCGGTCTGGCACTTCATGCAAGATCTCGCCTCGTGTGGTAAGAATGATTCTGAGAAAGGTCAGGAATCAGCTCAGAACTACACGGGAGGCAGAGGAGAAGGTCATGTGGTGAGATGAGACCAAAATATAACTTTTTGGTAACAACTTAACTTGCCTTTTTTGGAAAAAGAAGAAGGATGGGTACAACCCCAAGAACACCGTCCCAACCACGAAACATGGGGGTGGAAACCTCATACTTTGGGGGTGCTTTTCTGTAAAGGGGACAGGACGACTGCACGATATTAAAAAGGAGGATGGGAGGGGCCATGTATAGCAAGATTTTGGCCAACAACTTCCTTTCCTCAGTAAGAGTATTGAAGATGGGTCGTGGCTGGGTTTTATAGCATGACAATAACCCGAACACACAGCCAGAGTAAGGAGTGGCTCCATAAGAAGCATGTCAATGTCCTGAAGTGGCCTAGCCAGTCTCCAGACCTAAACCCAATCGAAAATCATTGGAGGGAGCTGAAACTCAATGTAGCTCAGTGAGAGCCCTGAAACCTGAAAGGTCTGGAGAAGATCTGTATGGAGGAGTGGGCCAAAATCCATGGTGCAGTGTGTGCAAACTTGATCAAGAACTACAGGAAACGTCTGACCTCTGTAATTGCAAACAACCAAATATTAAGTTTAGTTTTTCTATTGTATCAAATACTTTTTTATATGCAATAAAATGCAAATTAATTATTTAAAAATCATACAATGCGATTTTCTTGATTTTTTTTTTTTTTTTTTTTAGATTCTGTCTCTCACAGTTGAAGTGAACCTATGATAAAAATGACAGACCTCTCCATTTGCCCCACTCTACATGTCTCATTTAGAGGAGTATTATACTGGGATATCCAGTACTTTTATAAAGAGAACTGGCTCGTATGCCTCACTCATAGAAGTATTACATGTAGGCTTCTCTTGTCTTATAGGACTTACTGTTTCTCTCAAAAACCAGAGAAAAATATATGAATCCTGGGATACCTTAGAGCAGTGATGGATAACCTCCGGCACTCCAGCTGTGGTGAAACTACGACTCCCAGCATGCTCCATTCATTTCTATGGAGTTCTAAGAGCAGCCAAGCAAGGGGACATCTTGGGAGTCGTAGTTTCACCACAGCTGGAGTGCCGGAGGTTAGCCATCACAGCCTTAGAGCAGTTGGAGTGTTTTTGATTCAAGTAGAATCGTATAATTTTTTTCAGGAATTTTCTCATAGATTTTTCTATAGGAACAAAAAACACAAGTAAAATATGATGTGAATATAAAAAAAAAACACCACCCCAAATTCTTTTTAAAAATGGATGAATTTTGTGGCGTTTTTTTATAAGCCAAAAAGGGCCCCCAAAAAGTGTGGAAGCACCCTAATAATAGATGATTTCCTAGACTGCTGCCTTTGCCTTCTACGGCCTCTGCATACTAACGATTTCTTGTTATCCTTTTTCGGAAAATCGTTATCCTAATGTTATTTATGTCTGTATTTCAGTTTCATCGAGAAGAGGATAATTAGCACTAAACACATCATAACATATTTATGCTAATATGTACTTTTGATCACCTTGCCCTTTTTGTGAATCTCTAAGCAGGCATATCATTATCCGCTTACATTTCAGTTGAGGGAAGATGGTGTTTGAGATGCATCACTTAACCTTTACTATCCCAGGTCTGTCTGGATAGGTCTATATATTAATTTTACACATGTAAGCTACTTGGACTCTACCTGAAATGCTGTAACTACTAATCGCTCATGCTCTATTGATTTACCAGTGTTTGTCACTTCACATAGAGAACAAGTCCATTAAATTGTACTATAGGGTAATCGTATTGCGATGCTGTCAAATCTCACTTTATAGATGTTGATGACAGGAGACTTGTCTGGTTTTATGAGGAGGAATGTTTCATAAAGTCATCAAGAAAGAAGTACAATGTTGTTCTATAATGGGACATTTAATGTGCACGAGGGCTGTAATGGTGCAGAACCCCAAGCAATCAGACAGAGGTTGAACAATAGTGGATTTATGAGTACAGTCCAAACCAGTAGCATATACAGGTAACCAACCCGAATAATAACCTGTGCAGGGAAACACCAAGGAGACAGACAGTGACCAGGTCAAAGTTCATATGCGCAGTATTACTCCGTGGTAGTACCTAGGGATGAGAAGTCAGGATTTCTAGGGTCCTATCCAAGGTCATACACCAGACAAACTGTTCAGCAAAGGTGAGGAATCCAGAGGCAGTCTCTAGAGATAAATCGAGGAAGGCAGAAGTCATGCACAGGTAAGTCTGGGAGAATACAAACCGCAACATACACCCGGGTTGTCAAAACAGTGGGCACTGACCAGCCAGGGAGATCACCTTTAACCCCTTAGGGACCGGGCTCATTTTTACCTTAAGGACCAGGCCATTTTTTGCAAATCTGACCAGTGTCGCTTTATGTGCTGATAACTTTAAAACGCTTTGACTTATCCAGGCCATTCTGAGATAGTTTTTTTCCGTCACATACTGTACTTCATGACACTGGTAAAATGGAGTAAAAAATTGTCATTTTTATTTATAAATAAAATACCACATTTACCAAAAATTTGGTAAGGAATGCCATACGGTTCTTCGAAGGCAGATCTTGCTGGACTAGTTTTTTGATACCATGTCCCATTTGATGCACCCCGAGAGTAGGTGTTCCACAAGAATTAATAGAAAATCGGGCTACAATTAAAAAATGTCACTAGTAGGCTAGTACAGGCCCCAAAAATTAGGCAGTCATCTGACAGAAAATAACTTGTGATGATGTGGCTGGAGGTACATTAGGCGGTCACTGGCTAAAAATTTTACTGTAGGCCAGTACAGGCCCAAAAAATTAGGCATTCACCTGACAGAAAATAACTTGTGATGATGTGTCTGGAGGTACATTAGGCGGTCACTGGATAAAAATTTTACTGTAGGCCACTAGAGTAGAGGCCCCAAAAATTAGGCACTCACCTGACAGAAAAGGCCTTTTATGCCGCTGTATATACATAAGACAAGGACCATTCTTTGTTCTTGGTGGTGGAGAATATGTGTGGACTGGCATGAGGAAATTCAATTACACGTGGTCGTGGCCTTGCGGTACGCCCAGCGGTCGTTTCGTGGTGAACATTGCTCGATCGCGGTTCACCAAACATGCAAACATATGGCGATGTCCGCCAGCGCTATATTCTTTTGCATTGTGCCGAACCTTGATCCATGATGACACATCCATCAGGTGGGACAGGACAGCCAATTGAGACGTTTCAGCACATGGACATACCCCCTACCCTATAAATAAACCCGATCTGGCAGCCATTTTACATTAAGTCTTTAGCCAGTGTAGGGAGAGGTTGCTGTGTGGAGCAGGGACAGACTCTTAGAGACACCAAACGCTAGCTAATAGGGCCACAAAAGTCCTTTTAAAGACTGGTATAGGTGTGCTATCGATAGGTGTGACATACTGAGAGGTGTGATATACTTATAATATACTTTCTAACATGGAAAATATATTATAGTGCATTTGTATTGTGCAGCATTTATGTCCGGTTCTGCTGAGATACCGCAGCTATACAGAGGGACAAACGCTATTGGAGCAACTAATTGAAACTGGTGTGATTTACCTGTTGCCCCCCCAAAAAAATTGATTGAGGCAGTGGTGTGATATACCTATAATATACTTTCTATATAGTGCATTTGTATTGTGCAGCATTTGTATGAGGTTCTGCTGAGATACCGCAGCTATACAGAGGGACAAACGCTATTGGAACAACTAATTGTAAGTGGTGTGATATACCAGTTGCCCCCCCCCCCCCCAAAAAAAACTGATTGAGGCTGGGGTGTTATATACCAATAATATACTTTCTAGGTTTGATATACCTACTTAAAGCAAATACTCATTAAGGGGTTTTATATGCCTGCTTCCAGAAATACTGCTCTTCTATAGGGACTTTTAGAAAATGACAGGCAGAGGAATAGGCAGGCCATTCTGCAGGGGTGGTAGGGGTCAGGCAGGTGCACCAGGCTGGAGCCTAAGTCGGAAGTTGGAGAAGGTGTGTGTGATTACGTCAAAGGATGCACAAGAGTTGGTTGAGTGGCTCACTCAGCCTTCCGCTTCTGCACCCTCCTCATCCTCTGTATCTGCACCCTCCTCACTCTCTGCTGTGTACACCCCCAAAGACACCACCACCATAGCCCCTTCACTCTAGTCAGAGGAATTATTTTCCATCCATTCCCAGACCTTACCGATGCGCAGCTATTCTTGGCATCGGATGAGGAAGAGGAGGTAGCAACGGCTGCCACCCAGCGTTCTGACGACAGTACCCGGATCAGCCCAAGGAGCCTTGCTGTTGCTGCCTACACCGAAATCTCTAATGTCAATTATTGTGAAGGTGACGATGATGACGTGTCAATGGATGTCACGTGGGTGCCTAGTTGAGAGAAAGAGGAGGGGAGTTCAGAGGGATAGACAGAGCAGCAGATAGGGGGTAGAAGGAAAAGAAGCAGGCAGAACTCGCAGTGCACAGGAGGCAAAAAGCAGACTGCAAATGTATCTGGAGCGAGCTATCCACCATGCACGGTCACATCTGGCACTTCCAGGACGCCGGCACATGGCTCCTCAATGTGGGCTTTTTTTAACGTGTCAGCTGCTGACAATAGTGTTGCCATCTGCAGCCTGTGCTGTGAACGCATAAGTCGCGGTAAGCCCAAAACTAACCTAGAGACAACCGCCTTAAGAAGGCACCTGGCCTTGTATCACCGAGCCCAATGGGAGCAAAGCCGTCAGAACCCACAAAGCCACACTCCTGGTGTTCCACATCCTGCCTCTTCTCCTTCTCCTCTCTCCTCCTATTTGTCCTCCACTCCACCTTCCACCGTGCTGTCATCGTGTTCCTCTGGCAAAAGGTAGGCTTCCGTGGCCCAAATGTTCGAATAGCCGGCTTGTGGAAACTGCTAGCCCGCAATCTACTGCCATATAAACTGGTGGACTCGGAGGCCTTTAGAAAATTTTTGGCCATTGGCACACTGCAATGCAAGGTCCCTGGAAGGAAATATTTCTCACAGAAGGGCATCCCAAAGCTATATGGCCATGTTCAGCAACAAGTGAATGTATCCCTGGCACAAAATGTTGGTACCAAGATACATCTGACCACAGACACGTGGTCCAGCAAACACGGGCAGGGAAGGTACATAACTTTTACTGCCCACTGGGTGAACCTTCTGACGGCTGTCAAGCATGCAACTCGTGGCACCCATGTGGATTTAGTGTTACCGTAATACAAAATACTTTGTTGCTTCCTGCTTAAGGTCGGCTGTGAATTGGGTTCCCAGCCCCGTATCAATAGATATTGTAAATCACAGCCAAAAGAGTTTTGCTGAATGCAAATCTCGTTTATTCGAATGCAAGTAAAGTGCGGCTTTTTGTGCGAACGTTTTCGGCTGATAAGATCAACCTTCTTCAGGCACTGTGCCGTTTGTGGGTAAAGAATCCAAAGTAGATACACCATGAGAAGAGAGAGTGGGGCGCTACTGGCCACCTATAAGAAACTTTCTTATACAGAACACTAAACGAGGGGCAAGCCAAGAGTTCCATGGCAAATTGTGCCTGCTCTGGCCACAGGCCAAGCCTGCACACCCAGTAGTCCAGGGGTCCCTCCCTTCTCAGAGCGTCCACATCTGCCATTAACCCGATGTAGTCGGACACCTATTAGTCTAGGCATTCCCTGAGGCTGGATCCGGAGGCCGGCTCTCAATGGGATGGCTGCGAGAATGATCTCTTATCTGAAGTGACCAATAAATCTTCAAACTGACCTATTTTTGCAGGCGCGGTAGGATTGGTACACGTAATATACTTTCTATGTTGTAAAGTATATTATAAGTATATCACACCCCTCAGTAAGTCACACCTATCGATAGCACACCTATACCAGTCCTTAAAAGGACTTTTGTGGACCTATCAGCTAGCATTTGGTGTCCCTCACAGTCTGTCCCTGCTCCACAAAGCAACCTCTCCCTACACTGGCAAAACACAGACTGTAAAATGGCTGCCAGATTGGGTTCTTTTATAGGGTGGGGGTTTGTCCATGTGCTGCAACATCTCAATTGGCTGCCCTGTCCCACCTGATTGATGTGTCATGGGTCAAAGTTCGGCGCAATGCAAAAGAATATGGTGCATGCAAACATCACCATATGTTCGCATGTTCGGCGAATCTTGAACAAGAAAAGTTTGCCGCAAAACGACCGCCGGGCAAACCGCAAGGCCATCTCTACATGTCAGTATGAATTTATGAAATAGAACTTTACTATGTGTCACCATAACCCAAAAGTTCACATTGGTTTGTTACCAAAAAGAAGGGAAGTATAACCCCAAGACAGACTCGTCTTGGGTTTAGGCACATTTTTGGCTAGGGAAGCTCTGTGCAACTTCATATAATTCATGGGACCTTCAAGAGCTAGAAACCAGAGGCTTAAAGGGGTTGTCTGGGTTCAGAGCTGAACCCGGAAATATCCCCAGTGTCACCCAGGCAGGCCCTTCTGATTTTATGCTTTGATTCTGTCCCTTGCCCTATGCTGTATCGTACAGGACAATGGCTTAATTGGTTACATTTTTCACTGCTAGGTGGAGGCTTCTGCCTAGCAGTGTTCATGGTGAGATCATCGGCACTGATGGGCGGGCTTTAGCGTTGCTCTAGGCGAAACCCTCGACCTAGCTTACCTATGGAGAACCCGGTATATCACGGGAAGCCCTTGCTCTGCGCGATTAAGTGCAGGGCAAGGGAGAGCATCCGAGCATGAAACGATGCTCATGTCAGAGGGGCTGAGTGGGGGAAGATGGGGATATGTCCAGGTTGAGCTCCGAATCTGGACAACCCCTTTAACTAAAATACAAAAGGGCCCCATCACAGGAGTCAGTCTGCACCCCCTCAACTGACAGTGAATTGAATTGCAGTTAAGAAATAGCAGTATAACTATTTTAACTTGTGCAACAGTCAATGGATTAATACTAACCTAGTTTTAAAGTGAATGACCTTTGCTGAGTATATTTTTCAGCTTAAAAAGATATACAATTCTTCACTGGTTTATTGCTTGGCAGATCCTCATGGTGCTCTCAATCGCAGTTTTCAGATACTGAGCTCCAAATCCCCTTCATAGACATAGAGTAAAATCATAAAATATTGTCTATTTGAAACCACCACTAGAGGGAGCTGATGAGCTTGCTACATACTGTTAATACATCAAACTCCAAAATATCACAGTTTTCGGTAAGCTCCCTCTAGTGGTCACTGCAGGCAGCAAGAAAGTTATCATTCAGCTCTATATGAAAGGTATTTGAAGCTCAAAGTGCACTAATATTATAGAATAACCCCATGTGTATCTATCAAATATATGCAAAAACCCAAACAGTACAAATAATAATTAATTAAAATATGTATTTTTCACCACTTGCCTCAGTGAGATATATGCAATTTTCTAAGTATTCAACCTTAAAATGTTTTGAATGTGTGAACAATGAGAAATGTGAAAAGATCTCACGAGCTCTCTAGTAGAAACACAACGATTTTTATTCTTTGGGAAGGTGCACAGTATTTTACAATCCAGCAAGTGCTCACATACGGACGTGAACTAACAATTGCTATGCAGGTTAGATGCAGTCGGTCAATATATCAAGCAGACTACATTAATGTCCTGCAGTGTCGGTACTTGAGAATTCTTTAGTATCTTAGAAAAAAATTATAAGAAAGTTTGATACATTGGTTTTCTTGGGCACAAATGTTAAAACCATTATTCTGTTCTCTAAGACTACTGTACCTTGTGAGAGTCTACTCGAAATACAAGGGAAATGTAAAGTCTATCCGTGCCTAGACTTATACTGTATATGAGATTATAATATTTTTTTTTAATTAAACTCGTCACTTGAAATGTTTGCGAACCTCAAGTTGGCGGTGGGCCCCATTCACTTCAATGGCAGGCGAACCTGAAAAACCTTCAGGTCATATATGCAGCCACCAAATGCTTACTAGAAGTACACAAATCATCCCACAACATGGACAGTGACATACCAGAGGGGGGTCAATGGCAACAATTCCCACAAAAAATATGTATTTTAATCAGGGGCCATTTGTATGCGTCTTAAAGGAAAACTGTCAAAAATGTGCCCTGTTGGAGCCTAGAAACATTTTATTTTAGACCACTGGAGTACAGGCCCTAAACATTAGGCATTCACTGGACAGAAAACATGAAGTGATTATGTGGCTGGAGGTATATTAGACGGTCACTGGATATCAATTTTACTGCAGTACAAATACATGTCAAATACTTATGTTTAAGACCGCATGTCTGAGACCGCAGAGCTGAAAGCAGTGCAGGACCGGTGTGACTCTTGGCTTCCAGGCATAACAGCCACAGCACGGCATGGCAACGTCTCACCTGGCACGTTGAATAGGTTCTGGTGAGCTGGGGGGGGGGGGTGCAGCGGAAGAGGCAGAGGAAGTGTAAAAGGAGGAGTCAGCCAAGGAGAAGACTGAGGATGGAGTAGGAGGAGGAGAAGAAGAGGCAGGCCTGCATGCAATCCGTGGCGGTAACACTGAATCCACACTACGGATTGCATGCTTGACAGCCATCAGAAGGTTCATCCAGTGGGCAGTAAAAGTTATGTACCTTCCCTGCCCGTGTTTTCTAGACCACATGTCTACGGTCAGATGTATCTTGGCACCAACACTGTGTGCCAGAGATACATTCACTTGCCGCCGAACATGGACATATAGCTCTGGGATGCCCTTCTGTGAGAAATATTTCCTTCCGGGGACATTCTATTGTGGTGTGCCAATGGCCACAAATTTTCTAAAGGCCTCCGAGTCTACCAGTTTATATGGCAGTAGTTGGCGGGCTATCAGTTCCAACAAGCCGGCGGTCAGCAGTTGGGCAAGAGGGTTTTAACGGTGTCATCAACTTTTTACGTTCGAACATTTGGCCCATGAAAGCCTGCCTCTTGCCATATAAATGCAACGACGGCACGGTGGAAGGTGGAGTGGAGGACAAATGGGAGGAGAGAGGAGAAGGAGAAGAGGGAGGACGTGGAGCACCTGGAGTGTGGCTTTGTGAGTTCTGATGGCATTGCTCCCACTGGGCTCAGGGATGGTAGGCCAGGTGCCTCCTTAAGGCGGTCATCCCTAGGAAAGTGTTGGTCTTACTGTGACTCATGCGTTGGCAGCACAGGCTGCAGATGGCAACACTATTGTCAGCAGATGACACGTTAAAAAGGGCCCACACTGCGGAGCCATGTGCCGGCGTCCTGGGAGCCAAGATGTGACTGTGCATGGTGGATGGCTCTCTCCAGATACATTTGCAGTCTGCTTTTTGCCTCCTGTGCACTGCAAATTCTGCCTGATTCTTTTCCTTCTACCCCTATCTGCTGCTCTGTCTCTCCCTCTGAACTCCCCTCCTCTTTTTCTCTTCTAGGCACCCATGTGACATCCATTGACACGTCATTATTGTCACCTTCACCACCACTGACATTAGAGTTCTCGCAGTAGGCAGCAACAGCGGGGACCTCTGTCCTCGGGCTGATCTGGGTACTGTAGTCAGACAGCTGGGTCACAGCCGTTGCTACCTCCTCTTCCTGATCCGATGCCAAAAATGGCTGTGCATCGGTAAGGTCTTGGAATGGATGGTTAAATAGTTCCTCTGACTCTAGTGGAGGGGCTATGGTGGTGGTGGAGGTAGTGTATTTGGGGGTGCACACAGCAGAGAGTGAGGAGGGTGCAGACATAGAGGATGAGGAGGGTGCAGAAGCGGAAGGCTGAGTGAGCCACTCAATTAACGCTGGTGCGTCCTTTGATGTAATTGCACGCACCTTCTCCAACTTCCCACTTAGACTCTGGCCTGGTCCACCTGCCCGACCCCTACCACCCCTGTGGAATGGCCTGTTATTTTGGACTTAAAAAAATAAATAATAGAAATAAAAGATTTATGCCTCTTTCACACGGGTGAGATTTCTGCGCGGGTGCAATGTGTGAGGTGAACGCATTGCACCCGCACTGAATTCGGACCCATTCATTTCTATGGGGCTGTGCACATGAGCGGTGATTTTCACGCATCACTTGTGCGTTGCATGAAAATCGCAGCATGCTCTACTTTGTGTGTTTTTCACGCAACGCAGGCCCCATAGAAGTGAATGGGGCTGCGTGAAAATCGCAAGCATCCGCAAACAAGTGCTGATTCGGTGCGATTTTAACGCACTGTTGCTAGGAGACGATCGGGATGCGGACCCAATCTTAATTATTTTCCCTTATAACATGGTTATAAGGGAAAATAATAGCATTCTTAATGCAGAATGCTTAGTAAAATAGGGCTGGAGGGGTTAAAAAAAAATCCAAATAATTTAACTCACCTTAATTCACTTGTTCGCGCAGCTGTGCAGTTGGAGAAGGACCTGTGGTGACGTCACTGCGCTCATCACATGGTCCGTCACATGATCCATCACCATGGTGATGGATCATGTGATGAGCGCAGTGATGTTATCAAAGGTCCTTTACCCAGGTCCTGAAGAAAGAAGAGAAGCCGGGCTGTGCGAACAAGTGGATTAAGGTGAGTTAAATTATGATATATTTTTTTTAACCCTTCCAGCCCTATTGTACTATGCATTCTGCATTAAGAATGCTGTTATTTTCCCTTAAAACCATGTTATAAGGGAAAATAATACAATCTACACAACACCGATCCCAAACCCGAACTTCTGTGAACTTCTGGCGATTTTTCTCATGCACGTGCAAAATGCATTAAAATGTTTTGCACTCGTTCGGAAAAATCGCGCATTTTCCCATGACGTACCCGCATCTTATCCAGCCCAAAACCATGACGCCCGTGTGAAAGAGGTTTTAATCAAGACCCGAGTGCTGGACCCGCTATTGTGTTTCTACAGTGGATTTGCTTCTCCTAAGGATCCGTGCAACTAACAAAGGCTGTGAGCTGATTGCATTTACTTCTCTGTAAAAAAAACGATGTCTGGTTTATTTATATCTTTTTTTACAAGTCTTAGCAGCAATTTTTTTGGCTGCAACATGAGTTTACCAATAAAAACATAACATCAAGTCTGAAATGTTTTTTTCCAGTTTTATAGCTGTTTTTTTTTGTTTTTAATTTCTGTGCAGCAGATTATTGAATTCTTTTCATCTGGAAACAGGGAGCAGAGTTTAGTTCTTTAGAACAAATGGTGTGAGAATCCCTTACTCAGGTAGCGCTATGCTTGAAAGAACAAACCAATTCTATTTTGTATGAATCATTCTGTATTTCTCCTCAATATCGACATATCAATCCGTATAAAGCCACCTGTCAATACTTCACTTCCAGCATTACTGTAAGAAATAATATCATTCATCATCCTTCACTGTGCCGGGAAAATGAGTGATGTGTAGCTTTTACGGTTTCTATATGTTTGTGAAGAGATAGTGTGGAGAAAGCTCTCGGAAGTAAATTAATTTTAGGACATAAAAGGGGTTGTAACAGCATAAAGGTGGGAATTTATCAAGCCCTGCACTCCAGAATTCTGCCTTCAAAAGTAGAAATATAAGGCATTGCAATTTTTTGGACAAAAAAAAAAGAAAATGCTGTATTTTGCATTTTTACACCACTCACTTCGGTTGGGAAATTAGGCATGGTTAGCCCGTCAAACTAATTGAATCCAGATTCGTCAATGTTTAAAAAAAATAAAAAAGTTGCCAAACTGGTAAAGAGGTGCTGGACAAAGTGAAGTAACATCTCAATGTCAATAAACAGATTACATTCCATCTCACCATACGACCCTACTGCGCGGAACAGACCGGACAAGTCCTTTGTGCAAACACAGAAAATAAGTTCTGGCATCCAGGGTTGTATATGTTGCCGTTATCTTTATTTGTCTTCGGTTAAAATGCAGCTATACAGACATCAGCTCCGTCCACCGCCCGGTTAGGATGTTTCGAACTTAGCAGTTCTTACACATAACCTGATGTGTTGTCCGGCTACTGGGGTGAAATAGTCACCATCCCCCATTGGGAGGGAAAGGGGAGGGGGGAAAAATTGAAGGGTGGAGACAACACCCCCCAGGCCGGACTGCACACCATAGACCACTTGTCATGTTCAAATTCACCAAGCTTCACCCACATTTAAATGTTGAATACTAAAATACATTTCGCCAAAGCATGCATGCAGCAGAATCCATCAAAATATCACAGAGAGAGGAATATATACCTGCTGACACATAAGGAACAGCGCCTCATACCGGATCCAAAAACCGCATGGTGTGAACAGACACCCTACTCCATTATACAAAAATAGTTAAAACACCTTAAAATTAATAATAATGAGTTATAGGTTAATGGTAGCTAGTCCAAGTGGTCAAAATAGCTTTGCTTCGTGATCCTTCACTTATACATGATGAATTTGTGGATAAAAAAAAAGTTAAAAACATTTTTATTAAAATAAAATATATATATTAAGAAAATACTGCACCTGCCTCAACTCATGTCACTATTATTACATATATTGACTTATTGACCTAATGTTTATATAAGTACATACGGTAAGTTCCTTTTTTAAATTAAGTCCCATAGGAACCCGGGTGTTTAGTTTCAGGATCCAATATGCTTCACGTAGGAGGATTTTATGCTTCTAATCACCACTTCTTGGTGGCATGGACACTTTGTCAAAAGCATAGGTACGGAAACTATCCGTCCTCCTATTGTGCTTATTAATAAAATGATTAGCCGCATTAGAAACCCCCGTAGCATGGGGGTTGGTAATATAATTCAAATGCTCACGAAGTCTAGCTTTCAATTTCCTGCTCGTACTTCCAATATACATAATATCACAAGTGATGCATTTGATTACATAAACCACCCCCTCCGTATTACAGTTAATATAACTTTTAATAGAAAAACTTTCTGCGTGCATAGCATTATCAAAAACCTTAGTTGGTTGAGAAAAGTTACATGTCTTACAGGGATGCGTCCCACATCTGGTGAAACCTTGGTATTTTATATAGGTATCCGACCTAGGGGTGTGGTTGCGGGAAAAAAAACTATTTCCTAATGTGCTCGGTCTCCTAGATACAATCCTGCATCCATTCCTGAGTATATCATTTAAAATACTGTCCTCATATAGAATCGGGAGACATTTACGTACGGCCCGTTCTACTTGGGGGAACTGTCTACTATAAGTAAGTACAAGGGTAGGTTTCTCCGTATTCCCTGTTTCCATTGTGACTGGTACTTTCCCTTTCGATTTAAAAAGTAAATCCCTTCTATCCTTCCTTTGTGCAATATTTCAGGCCCTGGATAACATCCAATTGGCGTAACCCCAATGCTTCAGGCGATCCCATATTATCCAACATTCATTATGGAATGCGTCCACAGCACTGGAATTCCTGCGCGCCCGGATAAACTCACCGGTATGGCTTTTATTGAGTGGATAGGGTGGTGACTGGTTGCTTAAAATAGTACTTCCAGAGACGACTTTGCGGTAAGTCTCGGTACATATATACTGATCTATAATTCCAGGCAGCCTCAGATCTAGAAAACACACTGTTTTCATATCCATATGGTGGGTGAATTTCAAGCCGTATGAATTATTATTGGCGTAGTTCACAAAGTCCATTAAGGCAGATACATCACCGTTCCAAATGAGCAGCAAGTCATCGATATATCTGCCATACCAGACAGTATCCCCCGAATATTGGTTATTCTCTGAGAAGAAAAACTGCTCCTCCCAGTATGGTTAAGTTAGCAAGGGAAGGCGAAAATTTCACCCCCATAGACACGCCTCTAGTTTGCACATAAAACTTAGAATCAAAGCAAGAATTATTGTGGTTTAGAAGGAATGACATGACCTCCACAATGTAATCAATATACTCCATTGCACGTCACCGCGCATGTGATTTTGTGCAAGATCTTCAATCAAGATGGCGGTAGCTGGCTTTTTACGATCAAATGGAGAGGAGGTAAGTATGATTTAAAAAAAACAAATTTACCACTATTCAGGGAAATTGATTCTCTACCACGAAGCACAAGGAAATTCGGCTTCGCGGCGAATAATATTTTTCCTAAAATTCGGATTGTAGTCCACTTTGTGGACTCCAATTCGCTGAACACTAGTGGTAACGAATCAATTTTTCCTGAAATGGCGGTAAAAAAATAAATCATGCTCCCCTTATCCATTTAAGGCCGCCGCTGCCATTTTGATTGAAGATCCCATGCAAATCTCGTGCGCGGTGACATAGTACGCAATCAAGATCCCTGTGGTGGTCTCTTCCCACTCAAATGGATAAGGTGATTTTTTTTTTAACCGATTAACCCCGTGTAAGCCCACATTTTTAAATCTCAGATGCCGCAATAAGCAATGAACGCGGCATTTGAGTGGTTCAATGACGGGGGTGGCACAATCACCATTCCCCGTCATTGCGCCCCCTACTTATGAAGAAATGCACTTTGCAACAAAGTAATTTGTCACAAAGCGAATTTCTCTGGCAGCAGTACACTGCTCCATGTGCGAAGACATACACAGACATTGGAAACACGGTTTATTCTGAATTGCATTAGTGTTATACTTGTTATACATTAACATTTGAAGCTCTTTTCACACATTTTTTTAATCAAAATTGTGTTGGGCCCATCTACAAAAGGCTGGTGGCTCCTTTACATTGGAACCTACAACATTGGATTTTCCGCTCCTGGGCCTTGGCCTACAAAATTCTGGGCAATGTAGGAGCCAGCTATACTAAGCTCTAATTAAAAACCTCGGACAGATGGGTAGGAGCGCACTGTCCAAATGGAGGCAACCACTGCCACAAGTGTGCAATACAAGAAACTAAGTTAGACCAGCACTCCCAAGTCAAGTCTACTCCAGTCCCCTGGTGACATAGAAACTGGTGGATCCATTATCGTAAGTATTGCAGGGAAACCGACCACCAAAATTATGAATTGGCATATGGCATTTCTTAAATTTGTCACAAAAAAAAAAAAAATTATATAACCAACATCAGACACTCCTAAAAATGACTGAAATATTACCCTAATGTTAAATGACTCCCTTAGATATAATGCAACAGGCTCCTCCTCCTAGGGCACTCTATAACGCGACCCAGGTGTAGGAATGCCGAGTGGTATAGTGCGGCCTAAAATGTCTCTTAATGTAGGTTACGGTGCTCCTACCTGGATACCGCTGGACCCCAGGCTTTGGCTCTGAAGCAATAAATAGGAGGAATAATTGAGGGATGAAAGAATAACTTGAGTCCAGACCTTGTGATGAAATTGAACAGCAGCTTTACTTTGCATAAACGTTTCTCCAAAATGGTTTCCAGACTTGGTCTTGGTCCCAGCAGGCTTTAGCATTAAAACTCTGGCAGGCAAACTCATCTCTACTACATCTATTGCTCTCTGAGAGGCAGGCTTGCTGTATAACTTAGCTTCTTCTTTATGCTGCAACTTCTTTCTGTATGGTCTGTCTCTAGGTTATGCCAGGGAACTCTCCTCCTTGCTCCTGAGGCTTAAGCTGTGGCCTCCACATCCAGCAGAGCTGAAGGTGTTCTGGCTGGCTTGGCTTGTCCTGAGCACATCCAGCAGAGACGTGCCCAGCACACCCTCCTTCCCCTAGCAGGGGGTAAGCTAGACTAACTTAAACTGGTCCTCACCCTTCCTGCAGAAAATAGGGCTAGCCCACTTCTCCACAGAGGGGGGGAGGGGGTTACAATGGAATGTAAAGCTCCATTCTACCTAAGTACAGCTCTGCCATATTTGCTGCCACCTGCTGGTGAACCAGGCACATTACATGAACAGTTACATAACATTAGAAATGTACAGTGTGGAAGACCTGGAATAAATGCATAAAATGACATGAGGTTATACCAATAAAGACAGTAGCAGAGTGCAGAAGAGGTAATAATATGCATTCACCAAATTTATTGAGCAAAAAACATGAACCTTTTGATACATTTTCCAAAAGCCCTGCAAAACAATCTTTTAAAAATCCCCTAATTGTAAATCTCAACCAATAAAGCCTAAAAATCCTACTGCCTGTACTATTCATGGGCACATTTTTCTTCCCCCAACAAGTGGATGACTCTGTGTCCATACACTAAATCAAGCAGCTCTGCCACAGGAAGGAGGAAATCCCAGCATTATCTAAATTAGCAATCGGCAGCTAGTTAGGCTTTGTTCATACTGCAGTGCATGTTGGAAATATCTGTTGGAAAATACTCCCAATATATGCCGTCATATATACAGTGCCACATGTCACCTATATGAAAAAAACATGCCCCAGGGAGTATGAATTTTTGTGGGTTGCCTCTTTATAGGGAACTATAGCAGACTATACTTTCAAATACAGCTGAAAAAAAAAACTACCTGTCCAGTGGATACCAAAAGGAGAATATTTTGGCATATGTTAAGGCCCAACATATTGACTGGTATATGTAGAGCAACACAGAGGAAAAAACATGTTATATGTGTTATTCTTGATAGAATTTGGATATTATGTTCTATTTTAAAAAAAATAAAATAATCTGTCTAAAAATTGTGGATAAGGGTGGGATTTGGGGCTCCACATTGCTAGATGCCTAGGGTCCAATTTTCTATAAAACTGACCCTGTGCTATTGTATCGGTGTATCTGAGTATGAACCCCACTAATGACAAAGACTGTGAGTAATGTCAATCTTTGTACGTCACTGTGGAATACGTTGGCCCTATATAAACAAAAGAAAATATATACAGTGGCATCAAAAATAGATCATCTAGGCTCAAAAAGGTTGGTACACACCTTGCTAATTATAAAAATTTGGCCAGTACTAGTTTAAGGTCCCATTGAACTAAATGATACTGATCGAGTTTCCTCATAGAATATAATAAGCCTACTGTTTCATTAGGGTATGTGCCTGCAAATTTGCCTGATAAATAAAGTACATAAGAATGTACATAATGTACATAAGATTAGGGATTAATATTCTAGCCATACTTTCAATGGTCTAAAGCAGCGGTTCCCAGCCATCGGACCATCATCTGGTACTGGTTCACGGGGAGTGCCGGTGTTAAACAGAGGGGACAGGAATTTTTGGCTAGGCCTGAAGCCTATGAGGCAGTGCTAAGGTGCAGAATGGTTGCGATGATGACATAATCGCAACCACCTGTGGTGGGTCAGCGGCAGCATGACAACGTCATCAAGTCTTTGGAGACCACTTGCAGGAGGTTGGGACTGCCTGTACAGTAACGCCAAGGCCGCAGGCTGGAGGAGGCCTGCATCACAGACAGCTGAATGGAGGTGAGTATTTTGCTCTTTTTATTTTTTTCCTTGTGAACACTACAGAGGCACTATATATATTGTAGGAGAGTACCTGGGGTGGTAGTAGACGGGAGGTACGTGCCACCGGGGGTCCTGGTCCCGGTGGAGTAAGAGCCAGAAAAGTGCATTTTGCAGCGGTTATGCTGTTAACACAGCGGATCCGGGCCGGCTCTTATTGGGAGCAGGCAGATATGCGGGCGGGTGCCTGTCTCCCCACGGTCCAGGCCAGGTTTTGCAGGGATGGGTTAAAACCTGACCAGCAACAAGGGTGTGGTATGCAATGTGGAGCTTCTGTGTTCTCTGGCTGTGAGAGTGAGAAGTGGAGGTGAGCTGGGCTGTGTGCTGAGGCCTGTGGAGGACTGTGCAGGATCCTGCAGCTGAAACCAGGAGGGATCCGTGTCCTGTGGCTAGAAGCAGGACCCATGGACTTACTTCACCAAGGAGAAAAAGGTGACATTACTCCTGGCTTTAAATAGACTTTGCTTTATGTGACTGAAACAGGCCTCAAGTAGCCTGCAGCAGGGACTTGCTGTGTTTGAACTATTATTTTGCTGTTGTGTGTGACCACCCTCCCTATGACCTGCACCGTCTTTCACAAATATGCACCGTGTGAATAAACAAAGCATCGTATTTTACACCAAGACCATTCTGTGTTGCCTCTATACTGCACTCGCTACCACTGCCTACCAGAGCGGATCCCCACAATATATATATATATATATATATATATATATATATATATGAGGCACTACTGTGGGGAGCACTATATATAATGAAGAACTACTGGGGGACACTATATATAATGAAGCACTACTGGGAGGAACACTATAAATAAAGAGTGGGGGCCCTGTCAGCGAGAAAATAGTTTTGTGTGCAACCGGTACCTGGCACAAACATGGTTGGGGACCACTGGTCTGGAGTGACAGCCATTAATACCTAATATACATTAAATATGATACTCTGGACTGGTGATAAGTTTATATCTGATATCTTTAGAGTTATAGGGTGGGCAACGGCTTAACACGTTGGCATGCAATAACATAGCTTTTGTTATTATTTAGTTTACAATTTTGAAGTAGTTAAAAGTGGCGGTCTCGGCAGGACATGTGCCTATAATGGGTCTGAAATTCTTTACTTAGCTCCAATTTGCTAATACAAAGCTCCAGATTCCCCATGTCACGGCGTGGTGTGGGAACTTAATCCGAGCCCTGACCATTGACAGTATGAACAGACCTTGATGGTAGGAATGTTCATACACAGGAACATAAGCCCTATCTCACCCTAACAGGGCCCTGGAGATAGTGTCAGGATAACGGATGGCTGAAGGAACAGGAGACCCCCTCAGGCCTAATATCAAAAAGGTAGGGGAAATACAACAAACAAGAAATAAAGGAAAGACACTTAACTCCGAAGTATGCAGACAAGCAGGAACTTAGAGGAGAACCAACACCAGCACTTCCAACATCCAAAAGGAGCTATCAACCGCATAGCATGATGGGTGAGGTCCGACTAAATAGGAGTTGGAGTGACCACTTAATCTATACCTGAGACAAGAGGTGTGGTCATGACTGGCAACAACATTGAACAAAGTGAAACCAAAGGGACTGTCAGATAACATCACATGCAGCCTGTCTCTTAGATCTCCTGACCCCTGTCACTGGAGAGACCGTGACACCTCACTTGCCTTCAGACAGCCATATATAGTAAGATGGACTTGCCTGTAGCTGCCACTAGAGGGAGCTCACTGCATTAGGCTGTATACAGATTCCTTTGAACTCACATCCAGTAAGCCCCCCTCCCAATGTTTTCTCTTGGACTGACTGGGAGAAGGTGGGAGGTGGTGAGGGGTTCTGATACTAGGAACTCTTACCAGCCCACCCACTGCACCACCGTCAATTGAATACCTCCTAAATCTATCCCGCTAGTTTGTTTCTTATTTATTAAAGCCGCTCTTAGATTTTACTTGCATGTCTGATGCCATTACTGTAATAGATTACACTGCGCCTCTTTTATGGTAACCAACCCATAAAAAAATAAACGAACACAGTCACGTTTGCTAAAAAAAAAATGCCGATTTGATCTATATCTGTAAACTTCTTCAATCATTGCAATTTTTTTTGATAGATGCTTGACATTATTGTCAAGAAAGTGAAATTGTATTCTTACAGCATAAGTGAAATAGCCATTCATCAGCATAACAGCAGCTTGAAAACCAGGCAAATGAGACATTAAAATCAAAGGAAACACAGATAATTGACTAGGAATGACATTTCCATACTTAAAATGACTTACTGACAGATGCCTCAAATTTTAGCAGTGGAATGGCTTATGAATCAAATATTTTACTTCCCGGTATTATTCTTCCCTGTCAACAATTTCCTCAGCGCCTTTATCCCATCGAGTTAAAGAGCAAACAAACAATAAGAATAATTTTCCGCCGTCTTATGGCGTTCCTCTTAAACTTTTCATTTGCTGCGGAAAAAAATAAATAAATTCTACGGAAGCGAATGTGCAGTGGAGCACCTGGAGGAACATGGAGATGTGAAGACATAAAAGCAGTCCTTCAATAATTTCCATGCTTAATATTAAACAGCTCAGCTGATTAGATTCAAATAAACAAATCTTCTAATTGCTCTATAAACCGGCTCTGCCCATGACGCTGGATCGGTGGAAGACACAGTCTTGTGAACTGGGGTTAATTGCATTTTTTTTGTCTTCTTTAGAACATGAATAAGCTTATGCTGACTACGGCATTAATGTCTATTAATGGAACATGCTGCTTTTTTTCTTCTGACCTGCAGTATAATGTAATTCAATAACGGTTATAACCTCCATCTTTGCGGCAACTATTACCAAACACATTAACCTTTTTAAACTTTGTCATTAGAAGTCCTAATTTTTTTTTTTTCTGTACTTTAAAGTCAACAGAAAATAGAGGCGGTGAAGAAAGAGTATTTGCTACAAGTAAACCATCTGTATATTATGAGCTGGGGAACGGAGTTACCTGGGTCTTCTGAAATAATAAAGTTACAGTGTCATACCGTTCATGGAAGCAGACCATGCGACTGCTACAGGGCCCGAACTTCCTACCATGGGTGGAGCTATGAGTCCTATGCAATGAGCTCTCCCTAGTGGTGGCTACAAAAAGCCAGTTTTCTAATATGTGGATGTCACAACCAGACAGCTGAGAAGCTCTGGCAGAGGCCTTTCAGAACCTCTTCCTTGAGTTCTCTTTGTTGTGCTGTTCAGTTTCTCATCTCGTTAGCCTCTCTCAGCTGTCATGGAGTTGGACTGATTGCTTCCCTTTAAATCCCTCCCCATGGTGCATTGCTGGGCGGCTTATACTTCCTCCTGGAGTGTGTGTGCATGCTGACCTTGTTTTCCTGTCTGCTACAAAGTTAAGTGCTGAACATTTATCTGTTATTTTCTGTTTGCTGGATCCCAGGTGACCCTGACTCCCTCCGTGTCTGGAGTAGGGAGTCGGTGGTCGTGTCCCCTCACTATTGTAGGGTGTTCAGGGGTTATATAGTCGAGGTACGTGGATATGCAAACCTCCACCTTTCGGATCTTTGCATAGGCTGAGCAGCCAGGGATAGTCTCAGGTCTTGTGCAGGGGTCTCCCTTTTGGTTCCTTAGCTTTGGATCCACTCAGTCGTTTGTGCATGTTGCTTTGTCTTGTTTCCTGTACACCGTCCGTGACATTATAAGCCGCCAAAACCGTCTCAAGCATGGATCCGGTTTCACTTTTGGCTGAACGCTTCCAGGGTCTTTCATTGGAGGTAGCTGATCTCCGTAAGACTTTTTCTCAGCTTCAAGTGACCGGTTCAGCTTGCGTTCATGGAGTTTGTTCTGAGCCTAAGATCTCGCTCCCGGATACGTTCTCCGGGGGTAGTGAGAATTTTGTGCGTTTTAGAGAGGCTTGCAAACTCCATTTTCGCCTTCTTCTCCATTCCTCTGGTGATGAGGAACGGAGGGTGGGGATCATTATATCGCTGCTCAGAGGTAACGCTCAGTCCTGGGCCTTCTCGCTGCCGGAGGGGGCACGGCCTCTCCGTTTAGTGGATGAATACTTTTTAGCCCTGGGTCAGATATATGATGATCCGGATCGTATTGCTCTGGCTGAGTCTAGACTACGTCTATTATGCCAGGGTAAACAATCCGCAGAAATATACTGCTCAGAATTTCGGAGATGGGCAGTTGATACTGGTTGGAATGATGCTGCACTCCGAAGTCAATTTTGCCATGGTCTTTCAGAGGGATTGAAAGATGCATTTGCCTTTCATGAGAGGCCTATTTCTTTGGACTCTGCTATGTCTCAGGCCGTTCGTATTGACAGGCGTCTTAGAGAGAGAGGAGAGATGTCCCCTTCCTGTCATACTCAGTCCCAGGACAGTGCAGCGGTCCCATTCTGTGCGCAGGGGTCTCAGTCGCTGTCAGCCCCTTCTGAGCAGGAGCCCATGCAGCTGGGGTTGATTGCTTCTGACAATAGAAGATTCAGCTCGCATGGGAGGGTTTGTTTTTGTTGTGGAGGTATAAATCATTTGGCAAATATTTGTCCCTCTAGGAGATTCAGGCAGTTTTCTGGGAGTAATAAAGAAACAAACAGGAAAAAATCTTTTAAAAATGTTCCGTCTGTTACTATTGGCAGGGTTGAGGCGGAAATTGAAGGTTTTCCGTTTGCTTGTAGTTCCCGTTTTGTCCTGCCGGCTAGGGTGGCGCTAGAGAGCAAGAACATTTTTTGTGAGATTTTTGTGGATAGTGGAGCAGCTGTCAATCTCATTGATAATCAATTTGCGATAACTCATGGTTTCCAGGTGCGCACTTTGGGAAGGGATATTCCGGTTTTTGCTATTGATTCCGCTCCACTTTCTCAGAAATCATTAAAGGGCATAGTTCACAATATCCGTTTAATTGTGAGTGATGCTCATGTTGAGGATGTGTCATGTTTCGTCCTTAGCGGATTACCTACCCCTCTAGTGTTGGGGCTACCCTGGCTCACTAAACATAACCCCACCATTGATTGGCAAGCGAGGCAAATAAATGGTTAGGAGTGACTTTTGCAGAGAGAATTGCCTCACGACATCTGTTTCTGAGGTTGCTACTAAGACTGTACCATCTTTTCTCTCTGAATTTTCGGATGTCTTCTCTGAGAGTGGAGTTCAGGATTTGCCCCCGCACAGGGAGTACGATTGCCCTATTAATCTCATCCCAGGCGCCAAACTGCCTAAATCTCGTTTATACAATCTTTCCCAACCTGAGAGGATCGCTATGCGTGCTTATATCTCTGAGAGTCTGAGAAAAGGACACATACGACCCTCGAAGTCACCTGTTGCCGCTGGTTTTTTCTTTGTTAAGAAAAAAGATGGTTCTTTAAGACCTTGTCTGGATTTCAGGGAGCTGAACAGTATCACTATTTGTGACCCTTATCCGCTTCCTCTGATCCCGGACCTGTTTAACCAGGTTGTTGGGGCTAAAGTCTTTTCCAAATTAGATCTAAGAGGGGCATACAACCTGGTCAGGGTCAGAGAAGGAGACAAATGGAAGACGGCCTTCAATACTCCTGAGGGCTATTTTGAGAATTTGGTTATGCCTTTTGGTTTGATGAATGCCCCAGCCGTTTTTCAGCATTTCATGAACAGCATTTTTTATCATTTGATGGGAAAATTTGTATTAGTGTATTTGGATGACATTTTGATTTTTTCTCCTGATTTCAAAACTCATAAGGAACATTTACGTCAGGTCTTGCTCATCCTGCGGGAGAATAAATTATATGCGAAACTGGAAAAATGTGTGTTTGCGGTTCCAGAAATTCAATTTCTGGGGTTTCTTCTCTCCGCTTCTGGTTTTCGCATGGACCCCGAGAAGGTCCGCGCTGTGCTTGAGTGGGAGCTTCCTGAGAATCAGAAGGCGCTGATGCGTTTTTTGGGCTTTGCCAATTATTACAGGAAGTTTATTTTGAATTATTCCTCTATTGTTAAACCACTCACTGATATGACCAGAAAGGGGGTAGATTTTTCTTCTTGGTCAGTAGAGGCGCGTAAGGCTTTTTCTAATATCAAGGAGAGTTTTGCTTCCGCTCCCATCTTGGTGCAACCTGATATTTCTTTACCCTTCATAGTTGAGGTTGATGCTTCTGAGGTGGGTGTGGGGGCGGTCTTGTCTCAGGGTTCCTCTCCTGCCAAATGGCGACCGTGTGCCTTTTTCTCGAAAAAACTCTCCTCCGCAGAGAGAAATTACGATGTGGGAGATAGGGAATTGTTGGCCATCAAGTTGGCTTTTGAGGAATGGCGCCATTAGCTAGAGGGAGCCAGACACCCTATTACCGTATTTACTGACCATAAAAATCTGGCCTACTTGGAGTCAGCCAAGCGTCTGAACCCGAGACAGGCCAGATGGTCGTTGTTCTTTTCTAGGTTTAATTTTGTGGTCACGTTCCGCCCTGGAGTTAAGAATGTGAAGGCAGATGCTCTGTCACGTTGTTTTCCGGGAGGCGGGAATTTTGAAGACCCGGGTCCCATTTTGGCTGAAGGTGTGGTGGTCTCTGCTCTTTTTTCTGAATTGGAGGCAGAGGTGCAGGCAGCCCAGTCAGAGGCTCCTGATCTTTGTCCTCCTGGGAGGTTGTTTGTGCCTCTCGCTTTAAGACACAAGATTTTTAAGGAACACCACGATACAGGTCCTTGCTGGGCACCCGGGGGCAAGAGCCACACTGGATCTCATCGCTCGGAGATTCTGGTGGCCTGCGCTTCGTAAGTCGGTTGAGGGTTTTGTGGCAGCCTGCGAGACTTGCGCTCGTGCTAAAGTCCCTCATTCACGGCCATCAGGTCCTCTCCTTCCCTTACCCATTCCTTCCCGTCCTTGGACACATCTGTCCATGGACTTTATCACGGACCTGCCTCGTTCCTCGGGGAAGACTGTGATTCTGGTGGTGGTGGACCGTTTTAGCAAAATGGTGCATTTCATCCCTTTTCCTGGTTTGCCCAATGCTAAGACGCTGGCGCAGGCATTTATTGATCACATTGTCAAATTGCACGGTATTCCTTCAGACATAGTCTCTGATAGGGGCACGCAGTTTGTTTCCAGATTCTGGAAGGCTTTCTGTTCTCGTTTGGGGGTTCGGTTGTCATTCTCTTCTGCTTTCCACCCTCAGTCGAATGGCCAGACAGAGCGCGTCAATCAGAATCTGGAGACATATCTGTGCTGTTTTGTGGCAGAGAATCAAGAGGATTGGTGTTCTTTATTGTCCCTTGCTGAGTTTGCTTTAAATAACCGTCATCAGGAGTCCTCTGATAAGTCGCCATTTTTTGGTGCATATGGGTTTCATCCGCAGTTTGGGACTTTTTCGGGAGAGGGGTCTTCTGGTTTACCTGATGAGGACAGATTCTCCTCGTCTTTGTCATCTATTTGGCAAAAGATTCAGGATAATCTAAAGAGCATGAGTGAGAGATATAAGCGTGTGGCAGATAAGAGACGTGTGCTTGGTCCGGATCTGAATGTTGGTGATCTGGTGTGGTTGTCTACCAAGAATATCAAATTGAAGGTTCCCTCCTGGAAGTTGGGTCCTAGGTTTATTAAGCCTTACAAAATCCTGTCTGTCATCAATCCTGTTGCCTACCGTCTTGATCTTCCTCAGACTTGGAAGATCCATAATGTTTTTCATAAGTCCTTATTGAAACCTTATGTTCAACCCATTGTACCCTCGCCTTTGCCTCCTCCTCCGATTATGGTTGATGGGAATCTTGAATTTCAGGTCTCTAGAATTGTGGATTCTCATCTTGTTTGCGGTTCTCTTCAGTACCTTGTTCATTGGGAGGGTTATGGTCCTGAGGAGAGGATGTGGGTCCCAGTGACGGACATTAAGGCCTCTCGTCTCATCAGGGCTTTCCATAGGTCCCATCCTGAGAAGGTGGGCTCTGAGTGTCCGGAGTCCACTCGTAGAGGGAGGGGTACTGTCACAACCAGACAGCTGAGAAGCTCTGACAGAGGCCTTTCAGAACCTCCTCCTTGAGTTCTCTTTGTTGTGCTGTTCAGTTTCTCATCTCGTTAGCCTCTCTCAGCTGTCATGGAGTTGGACTGATTGCTTCCCTTTAAATCCCTCCCCATGGTGCATTGCTGGGCGGCTTATACTTCCTCCTGGAGTGTGTGTGCATGCTGACCTTGTTTTCCTGTCTGCTACAAAGTTAAGTGCTGAACATTTATCTGTTATTTTCTGTTTGCTGGATCCCAGGTGACCCTGACTCCCTCCGTGTCTGGAGTAGGGAGTCGGTGGTCGTGTCCCCTCACTATTGTAGGGTGTTCAGGGGTTATATAGTCGAGGTACGTGAATATGCAAACCTCCACCTTTCGGATCTTTGCATAGGCTGAGCACCCAGGGATAGTCTCAGGTCTTGTGCAGGGGTCTCCCTTTTGGTTCCTTAGCTTTGGATCCACTCAGTCGTTTGTGCATGTTGCTTTGTCTTGTTTCCTGTACACCGTCTGTGACAGTGGAGGGAAGCAGGAGATTTGTTGCACTGAGAAATATGATGTTCAGAACAAGTTCCAGTTTTTTTAAGCAACTCTTCTACTCGTTGGAGATACATGGCAATCTTGGCCGTAACACCCATTGAACGAGCAAAAATCTCTATGTAGCAGTACAGTCAATGAACTGTAAGGGTTACAGCACAGCTTGCAATCTTTGTTCAGGCCATGTAGTTAGAGATGGCCTTGCGGTTCGCCCGGTGGTCGTTTCGTGGCGAACTTTGCGTGTTCGTGATTCGCCGAACATGCGAACATATGACAATATTCGCGCCCGCCATATTCTTTTACATTCTGAAGAACTTTGACCCATGACACATCCATCAGGTGGTACAGGACAGATAAATTGAGACATTTCAGCACATGGACATACCCCCCTACCTTTTAAATAAACCTGATCTGGCCGCCATTTTACATTCAGTGTTTTGCCAGTGTAGGGAGAGGTTGCTGTGTGGAGCAGGGACAGGCTGTTAAGGGGGGCCACAAAAGTCTTTTTAAGAACTGATATAGGGTGTGCTATCGATAGGTGTTATATACAGAGGGGTGAGATATACTTATAATATACTTTTATAATCAAAAACACATAGATCTATATAGTGATCACCTGGAAGTCAGGGGCCTAGGGGCTTACTAGGGCCATTTTTATATAGGGTAAGGTTCCGGACGGGGTCGCTCTTATCAGGGCGGGTGGTCTGTAGTTAGGCTATCAGGGCCAGAATAGCACCCCCCTGTAGGGCAATATCAGGGACAGTTCTTTGTCCACCCTGTCCTTCAATACCACATCATCATCTAGCCCAGGGATAGATGGTTTTTCCTTTCCCGCCGGGATTCATGGATGTGCACTGGAACCCCCCGGATTGTGGTAGGACATATGGTTTCTGATTTGGTGCCGCCGAGCACTTGTTATTGCCTTCCATGTCTATGCTTTTTGCTTAACTTTAATAATTTAATTTATTTTCATTTTGAGGGATATCTTTTCCATTCACACGGCCGCAAAATGGGTCCGCATCCGTTCCGCAATTGCAGACAAGATTAGGCATTTTCTATTATAGTGCTGGCGATGTGCGGTCCACAAATTGCGGAATTCACATTGCCGGTGTCTGTGTTTTACAGATCCACAAAACAATTACGGACGTGTGAATGGACCTTCATAGTAACATTATTAAAGGTTACGTTTTATCTTTATGTATATTCTAATGGATTGCCTTCCTTGTACAATGTTATAATATACTTTCTATGTTAGACAGTATTTTATAGTGCATTTGTATTGTGCGGCAGTTGTGTGCGGCTCTGCTGCGATGCTGCAGGTATATAGAGGGACAAGCGTTATTGGAACAAATAATTTCTACTGGTGTGATATACCAGTCCCCCCCAAAAAAAACTGATTGAAGCGGGGTGTTATGTACCAATATACTTTCTTTATAGTGCATTTGGGTACTGTATAGTGCATTTGCGCATGCGCATACGCAAAAATTATATTGCCGATATTTTGCATTGAAAAAAATAATGAATGGAGATCTCAAATTTGAATAATACATCTGGTATGTCACTGTCCATGTTGTGGGACTATTTGTGCACTTCTAGTAATTATTTCTTGGCTGCAAATATGAGCGGAAGGTTTTTCAGGTTCGCCTGACATTAAAATGCATGGGACCCGCCGCGAACTTGCGGTACGCAAACATTTGATCGCGTTCGCGTGACCGCATTCACGAACCGTGACGGCAGATGTTTGTTCATGACTACATGTAGCAACTTCGACTCCAGAGTCCCAAAATGACCAACCCTGGGGTGTCCTTGTGACTCACTCTGCAACCCTATTCAGTTCAATGGCTGTTTTGCTACACAAAAATCTGTGGCCATGTACAGCGCTTGTTAAAATGTTGTACAAAGTGAGTGGGGTAACTTTTTTTATTACAATTTTTTTAAATTAAAATTTCTTCCGAATCATAAGAAAAATGTAAAATCAACAGAAATCTGGAACATTGCCAAATGCGTTTTGCATTCCCTTGAATTGTTTGACATGCATGTGCAGTGACCCAGAGGATCACTGCTAAAGAGTTAACCTTAAACTACAGAGTTAAATGTTATGATATAGTCTTACAGCTCTTATTTATATTTCCTTTTACACTGTGTATCCCTAATGGTTATGTACAATAGTTTATGTGTAGGCAACAATTAGTTAACAATAGCAGTCTTAGCCCAGTGTCCAGATTGATGGACTTGTCCGACACCCTGGTTTAGTGAGTGTCCAGTCACCAGAGTTGGAGGTAATATGTGTCTGTGTGAGCTGCTGAAAAGTAGGCTTGAAGTGAAGCCCGATCCAGGGAATCATTATCCCTGGATCAGAAAGCTGCCAGAGTACAACATGACTGAAAGACTACCCCTGAAAGAAAGAGAATAGACATTCACAGAAGGTTTAGAACCACATTCCAAGGCCATGCTTGATTCAGACAGAAAGGTACTGCATGTCTATGGCAAAAAGACTTTACTGCTTGTGGAAAGGGTATATTGCTTAGACGACTGCCACACTTTAATTTTGTACGGATTAGATGGGGTTAATAATCCTGACTACGGATTAGTTGCTGCCCTTAGCTCAATCAATTTCTAGCTAAGGAAGTGAGAGGGAGCTAAATGTGACCAATCCCTTAGAGGACTAGGCCTGAACTCCAGAGAACCACTATCTCTGAAAGATCCACAGAAAGAAAGCTATCTGTGCTTCATACTACTCCAGAAAAAGATAGAGAAAGAGCCAAGAAGGTCCAGAGTCTGCATGGCCGAGCACTGGAGTCAGTCGGTAAGGTATTTTCTGTTTAAAGCTGATAAAGACTTTACTGCAGTGAGAGGGACATTGCTAATACACTTTTCACTCTCGGACGTGGTCTAGCCCATCTTATCTTAATCCTGTAGCCCTCATCTGGAAATTACAACCTACATTGTAAGAATAATATTGGTAGCCTTAGATTCTACAGAGAGAGACTTTGGCGAGATAGAGGGGAGGAGTACTACAATCCCCATCCTGGCATATATCCATATATTGCTATCTGGGTTTTTGCACTGTTTTGATACCGTTGGATGTACTACAACTCCAATTCTTTTCTTTTAGTAAAGAGATATATTTGTTTTCCACATCTGGCCTGGTTACTGACCCCAGCACCATTTACCGGCCACAGCACCTACATCTCCCGCCTAGCATCCGCACCAAACCAAAAACATCAAAGGCACCCCTACTACATTTTAGGCAGAAGCCCCAACATTAGGGTGTGCCCAGAGGGAAGAAAGGGTGCGCTCTTCCATCACTGCCCTAGGGAAAGAGAGCACCGGTGTGAGGATTGCCACTGTGACTGATTATTGCAGCAAGAGCCACTGCCACTCCCATCCTTCGCTCCCCCAGGGCTTGTGGAACTGCTCCAAATGCTTACCCCTTGTTGTGCTCCTGGTTGATGATTACATTTGGCTACCTATAGCAGATGAGACAGAATTCACTTGCATACAGCATGCAGATAAATCACTTAGCCCTTATGTAAGAAAATCCTCTTTGTAGCTTTATCACTTCTCAGGCTCCAATAAATTTCACAACACTGAATAGAGAAATGGCTTTTATGGTTCTCAAAGCAGGTCTGAATCTGAAATATTATACAGCATATGGTATATAAAGTTTAAAGTAGTTTTAAAGTTTGCTAAATATGGCCCCATATTAGCCGAACGCGTTCACTTTAGTGAGACAATATACCATAGAAATGTTCCTGTCCTGGAATGTAACTGCCTATGAATAGGGAGCGCAGACAATACAATCAGGTATTACACCATATTGTCACACATAAATTCCACACCGGGGATGTTCATCTCTAAACAAAAGGAGAGGCAGGAATCTTCATTTTCTGTGAAGTATATGCATTACTTCTCTCAAGGTTGAATGTAGGAATTTCAGTTTCTGGATTTCTGTGAAAATGCAAGAAAATTTAGATAATAACAAGTAAGTGTAACACCCCAGAGTTGTGTTACGAAACTCTTTTACCCCGCTACAACCTGTTAAGGGCATTAACATTGTCATCTTGTGTAATTTCATGTAATTTCCTCACAAATGTGCTTTCTAAGCCTTGTAAATGAATATTTCTGTAATTTTCATGTTCACCAGCAAGTGGCAGCAATGTGTTCAGCAAGGACTTAGCCAGTTTAGTGTTTCTAGACTGGAATAGTTTATTCCAGTTTAACTCCCCCTCTATGAGCAGAAGCGGGCTGGCCCATGTCCTGCCTCATGGGGAGGGAAGGAAGTTCAGTTAGTGTGCCAGCCATCCCGGCTAGGGGAAGGCTGTGCGTGTAGGATCTCCCAGATATAGGGATCCAAAGCCAGGATCTTGTCTCGGCTGAGACATTGATCATCATCCCCAGCCTGAGCCCTTCAGCCTCAGCTGGTAGAAGCAAACAGACCACTCCAGAACTCCAGGAAAAAGCATACCCTGTGAAGATAGCTGTGAGTACCGTCCAGAGACCCCAGGAGAAGCCATATTCCTCCTTAGCTAGTCAGTCCCAAGACAGCAGAAGATAAATAGTGCAGAAGATTAACTCCTGCCACATTACAGAGCTACTAAGCAGACGTCCTTTTCCTGCAAAAACTCCAGGCACATGATAGAGCAGAAGATAATTTCCTGCCACACATTGCCAATACCTGCTGGGACCTAAGACTATTGCTGTATCTCGCTTGGATGAAAGCTGCAACTAGTAAAGACAAGTTTGAACTTTACCCAAGGTCTGGATCTCAATTACTCCTACTATCACCACACCTATTTTATTGCAAGTGAGCCAGGATCCAGGAGTCCAGCCGTACCCAGGTAGGAGACACCGTTGACACCATTACCACTACCATACAGAGACATAACACCACTCTGACATTCCCAACCTGGTACGCGAGTTACAACACCTTAAAGGGCCCTGTGTTAGTACCCTGTGCACGCTGCAATTGGCATCACGAACAAAACTATAAACTATCACCTACACCTGACCCAGCCATTGCATAATTTGGCGTCAGAGTGCAGACCCCGGTCCGGCTCATTGCATTTTGTGGCGTCACTGGAACAGGATACAAACTGAATTGTGTGCCATAACAGGATCGGATCGAATTGTGTGCCTATCCCTGCATAACCGGAACCAACTGTGTGTCAACAGAACCGGATCCAATTGTGTGCCGACAGGATCAAATTGCATGTTTAACACTGCTACAAGATCTGAAGATTGTGCAAAACCCTAAAAAGTGACATTATTGACTTAATTGCTGTGCCAGAAAGCGCTAAAACGTGCGCACCAGCACTACAAGGGTTAATTCACCATATTTCTGTAATTGCGCCGCTTCTTCGTGCCCTTCAGAAGTGGAAAAACTCAAGAACGCCCGATCAGGAGCGCAAAAATGCTGAATACGCCCCTCTAGAAGCGGGAAACCTAAATCCGGCCCACCAAAAACTCTGCGCTACAAGCCCAGGGAGTGAAGACTCCTCCCCTCAGGCTCCACCCTTACCTCCTGCATTCATCATGACAGAGGAAACCAATATGGCCACCGGACTCAAGCCCACTTCCGCGGAGGCGACGACTCCGACTAACAAGGCCCCAGAGAGGACAACTACTCTTGAACCCTCACCGCCTAGTCCAGCGACCGAAGCCGCGACTACGTCACCCATCGCAGTGACCATCGCACAGCAGGATGAGGCACCGGAACCGGCCACCTGGCCGCAACCTCAGGTTGTAACCAACCCGTTCCCTGAGGCCCTTGTCCAGCATGCAGCTGCCCCTATACCATTCCTGGTGGTCCCGGAACAGGTCACCAGACTCCGGGAGGCCCCATAGGGATCCCTGAACTGCCTGCGGCCTCAACTCTACAGGTGGGGCAAATAAATAACTTAGTACTGACTTTCAGTCCCAGAGCACAGGGATACGTCCTACCCAGGGAGGTCCGTAAAGTGTCCCTCATAGACAACCCCATTTTGCATTAACTTTGGAGCTGGTCGGGCGTCACTAGGGTCTCCGTTATTTCGTACAGGATGTCTGAGAAACAACCTCTTGTCGCTGACCCAGACACGTGCGAAGAGTTAAATCCCGGTCACGCATGGAGTCTCCACAGCTCTGCATTTGTATCTGTCACCATCCTGCAGACAGAGCAAATACTGTACTTAGCAGTGTCATTCCACGTAACGAAACATCTGTCTAAAAGCTATTTTTGACATTTTGCTAAACATCAGCGACCGTCTCATGTACAAGGGAAGGTCACATTTGCAATTATTATTAGATAAGTGACATCTCAGTTACTTTACATAGAAATGTTACATGACAAAGCTGCCACTTACTGGCCGGCATGTCAGCAAGCAATTGAGGTGTATATTATGAGGTTCTGCAGCAGCTGAGGTGTGTATTATGATGTTCTAATGCAGTTAAGATATGTATTATGAGGTTCTGCAGCAGCTGAGTTGTGTATTTAGATGTTCTGCAGCAGCTGAGGTGTGCATTATGATGTTCTGCAGCAGCTGAGGTGTGTATTATGAGGTTCTGCAGCAGCTGAGGTGTGTATTGTGAGGTTCTGCAGCAGCTGAGGTGTGTATTATGAGGTTCTGCAGCAGCTGAGGTGTGTATTTAGACCCTAATTCAGACTTCTTCACTGAAGTTCAGATTTGGGTTCGGTGTTTTGTTGATTGTATTGTTTTCCCTTCTAACAAGGTTATTAGGGAAGATAATAGCCTTCTGAATACAGACTGGTAACTAAAATGTCCATTGAAGGATTAAAAAATAAAAAAAAATAAACTCGCCTCATCCACTTGATTGCGCAGCCGGTATCGTCTCCTTTTTTCTTCCTGCAGGACCTGCAAAAGGACCTGCGCTGACATCATCGCGCTCACCACGTGAATTTGCATTAATAGGGTCCGGGGTTGCTCATTGCTATTTAGTAACATAATCTCCTAGCAACTATGCATGAAAATCGCACCGCATCCGCACATGAAAATGGGTCTGGATTCAGTGCGGGTGCAATGCGTTCACATCATGCATTGCATCCGCCCGGTATTCTCGCCTGTGTGAAAGGGGCCTAAAAGTGGTGTGTGATAGGAGATAAGCAGCGCCTACGCCACTCATCTCTGGAAAATGGAGATGCAATGTGACGATTATATGAATATTCCACCAATGTATTGGAATATATAAAGGGTTAACACGTATACAGACATCACTAACCCTGAAATGACTGACGCCCCAGCCGTGATGTGCACAGAGGCCTAGGAGCAGTGTGTGGCGGTGATGGCGGCTGTTACACACTTCAGTGGCGTCCGTTTGCCTTTGTCCGGAGAGCGATTTTCTTCTTAAGTATTTTCGGCTACAATGAGTGAATCCAATCTCCTGATTATGTCAGCAGATAGGAGAACAGCCGGAATCAGGGAAGGTGAAGGCGACGGCAGAGTAATGATCCTGACACAACCAAACACAATTCCAATTAGAGTTTACAAGAATTCATAATTACTGGAATTAATTTTCTAGAGAAAATGGAAGGAACAGCTGCAAAATGTAACAGCTACGGCGCTGATATCGGAAGTGCTGTACTGTCTAGAGGCTGAAGTCTATCTATCTATCTATCTATCTATTATCTAACTATTTATCTATCATGTATCTATCTATCTATCTCATATATATCTATCTATTATCTATCTATCTATCTATCTATCTATTATCTATCTATCTATTATCTATCTATCTATTATCTATTATCTATCTATCTCAGTATCTATCTATCTATCTATCTCATATCTATCTATCTATCTATCTATATCTCATATCTATCTATCTATCTATCTATCTATCTATCTATCTATATCTCATATCTATCTATCTATCTATCTATTATCTAACTATTTATCTATCATGTATCTATCTATCTATCTCATATATATCTATCTATTATCTATCTATCTATCTATCTATTATCTATCTATCTATTATCTATCTATCTATTATCTATTATCTATCTATCTCAGTATCTATCTATCTATCTATCTCATATCTATCTATCTATCTATCTATCTATCTATCTATATCTATCTATATATCTCATATCTATCTATCTATCTATCTATCTGTCTATCTATATCTCATATCTATCTATCTCTTATCTATCTATCTATCTATCTATCTATCTATCTATCTGTCTATCTATCTCCCATCTATTTATTATCTATCTATCTATCTATCTATCTATCTATCTATCTATCTATCTATCTATCTCATATCTATCTATCTATCTATCTATCTCCCATCTATTTATTATCTATCTATCTATCTATCTATCTATCTATCTATCTATCTATCACATATCTATCTATCTATCTATATCTCATATCTATCTATCTATCTATCTATCTATCTATCTATCTATCTATCTATCTATCTATCTATCTATCTGTCTATCTATATCTCATATCTATCTATCTATCTATCTATCTATCTATCTATCTCTTATCTATCTATCTATCTATCTATCTATCTATCTATCTATCTATCTATCTGTCTATCTATCTCCCATCTATTTATTATCTATCTATCTATCTATCTATCTATCTATCTATCTATCACATATCTATCTATCTCATATCTATCTATCTATCTATCTATCTGTCTCATATGTATATATCTGTTACAATGGCAGTTGCAAGACATCACTGCCTTGCTAACCTCACACAGCGGCCAAGACCTGCTTCCCGCTGACTTCATCTATCAATTATCTATCTCATATCTATCTATCTATCTATCTATCTATCTATCTATCCATGCGAGTTGCTAGGGTCTCAAAAGATCTTGGGCCCAAGCCCCAATGAATATGGCCCAGTTCTTTTTATCGACCCTCCCCCGCACTTTCCTGTACTTGCTATATAGCAGCACATAAATAAATTGGACTGGCACTCTGTATGTGTGGTATAATATGGATAAAATGAATAAATATGCAATATAAAGTGATCACACAATTTAATTCACAAAAACTCAAATTACAATAAAATCACCAAAATACATGATTATAAATCTCGATATAAAAGTAGGGTCTATAGTTTAAAACAAACTGAAAAACTGCAACAGCAATAATATATGGTGCTTCATAGAAATAGTACAATAATGATATTGGGTTATTATAATCAAATAAATCCAATAATATTCCTTTGTATGGGGTTCCTTTCATATGAAAGAAAAAAACTGGTTAAATGTAGAGTTGAGCGAACACCTGGATGTTCGGGTTCGAGAAGTTCGGCCGAACATCCCGGAAATGTTCGGGTTCGGGATCCGAACCCGATCCGAACTTCGTCCCGAACCCGAACCCCATTGAAGTCAATGGGGACCCGAACTTTTCGGCACTAAAAAGGCTGTAAAACAGCCCAGGAAAGAGCTAGAGGGCTGCAAAAGGCAGCAACATGTAGGTAAATCCCCTGCAAACAAATGTGGATAGGGAAATGAATTAAAATAAAAATTAAATAAATAAAAATTAACCAAAATCAATTGGAGAGAGGTTCCATAGCAGAGAATCTGGCTTCCCGTCACCCACCACTGGAACAGTCCATTCTCAGATATTTAGGCCCCGGCACCCAGGCAGAGGAGAGAGGTCCCGTAACAGAGAATCTGTCTTCATGTCAGCAGAGAATTAGTCTGCATGTCATAGCAGAGAATGAGGCTTCACGTCAGCCACCACTGCAACAGTCCATTGGCATATATTTAGGCCCAGCACACACACAGGCAGAGGAGAGAGGTCCCGTAACAGAGAATCTGGCTTCATGTCAGCAGAGAATCAGTCTGCATGTCATAGCAGAGAATCAGGCTTCACGTCAGCCACCACTGCAACAGTCCATTGTCATAAATTTAGGCCCAGCACCCAGGCAGAGGAGAGAGGTCCCGTAACAGAGAATCTGGCTTCATGTCAGCAGAGAATCAGTCTTCATATCATAGCAGAGAATCAGGCTTCACGTCACCCACCACTGTAAGAGTCAATTTTCATAAATTTAGGCCCAGAACCCAGGCAGAGGAGAAAGGTCCCGTAACAGACAATCTGGCTTCATGTCAGCAGAGAATCAGTCTTCATATCATAGCAGAGAATCAGGCTTCACGTCACCCACCACTGTAAGAGTCAATTTTCATAAATTTAGGCCCAGAACCCAGGCAGAGGAGAAAGGTCCAGTAACAGACAATCTGGCTTCATGTCAGCAGAGAATCAGTCTTCATATCATAGCAGAGAATCAGGCTTCACGTCACCCACCACTGTAAGAGTCAATTTTCATAAATTTAGGCCCAGAACCCAGGCAGAGGAGAAAGGTCCCGTAACAGACAATCTGGCTTCATGTCAGCAGAGAATCAGTCTTCATATCATAGCAGAGAATCAGGCTTCACGTCACCCACCACTGTAAGAGTCAATTTTCATAAATTTAGGCCCAGAACCCAGGCAGAGGAGAAAGGTCCCGTAACAGACAATCTGGCTTCATGTCAGCAAAGAATCAGTCTTCATATCATAGCAGAGAATCAGGCTTCACGTCACCCACCACTGTAAGAGTCAATTTTCATAAATTTAGGCCCAGAACCCAGGTAGAGGAGAAAGGTCCCGTAACAGACAATCTGGCTTCATGACAGCAGAGAATCAGTCTGCATGTCATAGCAGAGAATCAGGCTTCACGTCAGCCACCACTGCAACAGTCCATTGTCATAAATTTAGGCCCAGCACCCAGGCAGAGGAGAGAGGTCCCGTAACAGAGGATCTGGCTTCATGTCAGCAGAGAATCAGTCTGCATGTCATAGCAGAGAATGAGGCTTCACGTCAGCCACCACTGCAACAGTCCATTGGCATATATTTAGGCCCAGCACACACACAGGCAGAGGAGAGAGGTCCCGTAACAGACAATCTGGCTTCATGTCAGCAGAGAATTAGTCTGCATGTCATAGCAGAGAATGAGGCTTCACGTCACCCACCACTGCAACAGTCCATTGGCATATATTCAGGCCCAGCACCCAGGCAGAGGAGAGAGGTCCCGTAACAGAGGATCTGGCTTCATGTCAGCAGAGAATCAGTCTGCATGTCATAGCAGAGAATCAGGCTTCACGTCAGCCACCACTGCAACAGTCCATTGTCATAAATTTAGGCCCAGCACCCAGGCAGAGGAGAGAGGTCCCGTAACAGACAATCTGGCTTCATGTCAGCAGAGAATTAGTCTGCATGTCATAGCAGAGAATCAGGCTTCATGTCAGCCACCACTGCAACAGTCCATTGGCATATATTTAGGCCTAGCACACAGGCAGAGGAGAGGTTCATTCAACTTTGGGTAGCATCGCAATATAATGGTAAAATGAAAATAAAAATAGGATTGAATGAGGAAGTGCCCTGGAGTCCAATAATATATGGTTATGGGGAGGTAGTTAATGTCTAATCTGGACAAGGGACGGACAGGTCCTGTGGGATCCATGCCTGGTTCATTTTTATGAACGTCAGCTTGTCCACATTGGCTGTAGACAGGCGGCTGCGTTTGTCTGTAATGACGCCCCCTGCCGTGCTGAATACACGTTCAGACAAAACGCTGGCTGCCGGGCAGGCCAGCACCTCCAAGGCATAAAAGGCTAGCTCTGGCCACGTGGACAATTTAGAGACCCAGAAGTTGAATGGGGCCGAACCATCAGTCAGTACGTGGAGGGGTGTGCACACGTACTGTTCCACCATGTTAGTGAAATGTTGCCTCCTGCTAACACGTTGCGTATCAGGTGGTGGTGCAGTTAGCTGTGGCGTGTTGACAAAAGTTTTCCACATCTCTGCCATGCTAACCCTGCCCTCAGAGGAGCTGGCCGTGACACAGCTGCCTTGGCGACCTCTTGCTCCTCCTCTGCCTTGGCCTTGGGCTTCCACTTGTTCCCCTGTGACATTTGGGAATGCTCTCAGTAGCGCGTCTACCAACGTGCGCTTGTACTCGCGCATCTTCCTATCACGCTCCAGTGCAGGAAGTAAGGTGGGCACATTGTCTTTGTAGCGTGGATCCAGCAGGGTGGCAACCCAGTAGTCCGCACAGGTTAAAATGTGGGCAACTCTGCTGTCGTTGCGCAGGCACTGCAGCATGTAGTCGCTCATGTGTGCCAGGCTGCCCAGGGGTAAGGACAAGCTGTCCTCTGTGGGAGGCGTATCGTCATCGTCCTGCCTTTCCCCCCAGCCACGCACCAGTGATGGACCCGAGCTGCGTTGGGTGCCACCCCGCTGTGACCATGCTTCATCCTCATCCTCCTCCACCTCCTCCTCATCCTCGTCCTCCTCGTCCTCCAGTAGTGGGCCCTGGCTGGCCACATTTGTACCTGGCCTCTGCTGTTGCAAAAAACCTCCCTCTGAGTCACTTCGAAGAGACTGGCCTGAAAGTGCTAAAAATGACCCCTCTTCCTCATCCTCCTCCTCCTCCTCCTGGGCCACCTCCTGTTCCATCATCGCCCTAAGTGTTTTCTCAAGGAGACATAGAAGTGGTATTGTAACGCTGATAACGGTGTCATCGCCACTGGCCATGTTGGTGGAGTACTCGAAACAGCGCAACAGGGCACACAGGTCTCGCATGGAGGCCCAGTCATTGGTGGTGAAGTGGTGCTGTTCTGTAGTGCGACTGACCCGTGCGTGCTGCAGCTGAAACTCCACTATGGCCTGCTGCTGCTCGCACAGTCTGTCCAGCATGTGCAAGGTGGAGTTCCACCTGGTGGGCACGTCGCATATGAGGCGGTGAGCGGGAAGGCCGAAGTTACGCTGTAGCGCAGACAGGCGAGCAGCGGCAGGATGTGAACGCCGGAAGCGCGAACAGACGGCCCGCACTTTATGCAGCAGCTCTGACATGTCGGGGTAGTTGTGAATGAACTTCTGCACCACCAAATTCAGCACATGCGCCAAGCAAGGGATGTGCGTCAAATTGGCTAGTCCCAGAGCTGCAACGAGATTTCGCCCATTATCACACACCACCAGGCCGGGCTTGAGGCTCACCGGCAGCAACCACTCGTCGGTCTGTTGTTCAATACCCCGCCACAACTCCTGTGCGGTGTGGGGCCTGTCCCCCAAACATATGAGTTTCAGAATGGCCTGCTGACGTTTACCCCGGGCTGTGCTGAAGTTGGTGGTGAAGGTGTGTGGCTGACTGGATGAGCAGGTGGAAGAAGAGGAGGAGGAAGCCGAGAAGGAGGAGGTGGCAACAGGAGGCAAAGAATGTTGCCCTGCGATCCTTGGCGGCGGCAGGACGTGCGCCAAACAGCTCTCCGCCTGGGGCCCAGCTGCCACTACATTTACCCAGTGTGCAGTTAGGGAGATATAGCGTCCCTGGCCGTGCTTACTGGTCCACGTATCTGTGGTTAGGTGGACCTTGCTACAGATGGCGTTGCGCAGTGCACACTTGATTTTATCGGATACTTGGTTGTGCAGGGAAGGCACGGCTCTCTTGGAGAAGTAGTGCCGGCTGGGAACAACATACTGTGGGACAGCAAGCGACATGAGCTGTTTGAAGCTGTCTGTGTCCACCAGCCTAAATGACAGCATTTCATAGGCCAGTAGTTTAGAAATGCTGGCATTCAGGGCCAGGGATCGAGGGTGGCTAGGTGGGAATTTACGCTTTCTATCAAATGTTTGTGAGATGGAGAGCTGAACGCTGGCGTGTGACATGGTTGAGACGCTTGGTGACGGAGGTGGTGGTGGTGGTGTTGGTGGTACATCCCCTGTTTGCTGGGCGGCAGGTGCCAACGTTCCTCCAGAGGCGGAGGAAGAGGCCGAGGCGGCAGCAGCAGAATAGGCCGAGGCGGCAGCAGCAGAAGAGGTAGCAGGGGGAGCCTGAGTGACTTCCTTGGTTTTAAGGTGTTTACTCCACTGCAGTTCATGCTTTGCATGCAGGTGCCTGGTCATGCAGGTTGTGCTCAGGTTCAGAACGTTAATGCCTCGCTTCAGGCTCTGATGGCACAGCGTGCAAACCACTCGGGTCTTGTCGTCAGCACATTGTTTGAAGAAGTGCCATGCCAGGGAACTCCTTGAAGCTGCCTTTGGGGTGCTCGGTCCCAGATGGCGGCGGTCAGTAGCAGGCGGAGTCTCTTGGCGGCGGGTGTTCTGCTTTTGCCCACTGCTCCCTCTTTTGCTACGCTGTTGGCTCGGTCTCACCACTGCCTCTTCCTCCGAACTGTGAAAGTCAGTGGCACGACCTTCATTCCATGTGGGGTCTAGGACCTCATCGTCCCCTGCATCGTCTTCCACCCAGTCTTGATCCCTGACCTCCTGTTCAGTCTGCACACTGCAGAAAGACGCAGCAGTTGGCACCTGTGTTTCGTCATCATCAGAGACATGCTGAGGTGGTATTCCCATGTCCTCATCATCAGGAAACATAAGTGGTTGTGCGTCAGTGCATTCTATGTCTTTCACCGCTGGGGAAGGGCTAGGTGGATGCCCTTGGGAAACCCTGCCAGCGGAGTCTTCAAACAGCATAAGAGACTGCTGCATAACTTGAGGCTGAGACAGTTTCCCTGGTATGCATGGGGGTGATGTGACAGACTGATGGGGTTGGTTTTCAGGCGCCATCTGTGCGCTTTCTGCAGAAGACTGGGTGGGAGATAATGTGAACGTGCTGGATCCACTGTCGGCCACCCAATTGACTAATGCCTGTACCTGCTCAGGCCTTACCATCCTTAGAACGGCATTGGGCCCCACCATATATCGCTGTAAATTCTGGCGGCTACTGGGACCTGAGGTAGTTGGTACACTAGGACGTGTGGATGTGGCAGAACGGCCACGTCCTCTCCCAGCACCAGAGGGTCCACTAACACCACCACGACCATGTCCACGTCCGCGTCCCTTACTAGATGTTTTTCTCATTGTTATGGTTCACCACAACAACAAATATATTATTTGGCCCAATGTATTGTATTCAAATTCAGCGGGATATAAATTTGAGGCCTAGTATTTAGGCGCTGGGTGACCGGTATGGATTTAGTGACAGAATTAGACTTGGAAATGCACAGAAGCGTGTGTGTGAAGTTATTCTGAATGACCCAATGTGCACCTTGAATATTATATACCCTTTTTGGGATAGATTTCAAATAGCTCTGATATAGCAGGAACCACTAAATTATGAAATTGCTAAATTGGGAATTGTACTTCAACCCAGAACAAAAAATGTGCTTTGACGGACACTAAATATCTTGCCCAGCAACAACAGTACAGCGGTAACGAGAGATTTAGCGGGATATAAATTTGAGGCCTAGTATTTAGGCGCTGGGTCACCGGTATGGATTTAGTGACAGAATTAGACTTGGAAATGCACAGAAGCGTGTGTGTGAAGTTATTCTGAATGACCCTATGTGCACCTTCAATATTATATACCCTTTTAGGGATAGATTTCAAATAGCTCTGATATAGCAGAAACCACTAAATTATGAAATTGCTAAATTGGGAATTGTACTTCAACCCAGAACAAAAAATGTGCTTTGACGGACACTAAATATCTTGCCCAGCAACAACAGTACAGCGGTGGGTAACGAGAGATTTAGAGGGATTTAAATTTGAGGCCTAGTATTTAGGCGCTGGGTCACCGGTATGGATTTAGTGACAGAATTAGACTTGGAAATGCACAGAAGCGTGTGTGTGAAGTTATTCTGAATGACCCTATGTGCACCTTCAATATTATATACCCTTTTAGGGATAGATTTCAAATAGCTCTGATATAGCAGAAACCACTAAATTATGAAATTGCTAAATTGGGAATTGTACTTCAACCCAGAACAAAAAATGTGCTTTGACGGACACTAAATATCTTGCCCAGCAACAACAGTACAGCGGTGGGTAACGAGAGATTTAGAGGGATTTAAATTTGAGGCCTAGTATTTAGGCGCTGGGTCACCGGTATGGATTTAGTGACAGAATTAGACTTGGAAATGCACAGAAGCGTGTGTGTGAAGTTATTCTGAATGACCCTATGTGCACCTTCAATATTATATACCCTTTTAGGGATAGATTTCAAATAGCTCTGATATAGCAGAAACCACTAAATTATGAAATTGCTAAATTGGGAATTGTACTTCAACCCAGAACAAAAAATGTGCTTTGACGGACACTAAATATCTTGCCCAGCAACAACAGTACAGCGGTGGGTAACGAGAGATTTAGAGGGATTTAAATTTGAGGCCTAGTATTTAGGCGCTGGGTCACCGGTATGGATTTAGTGACAGAATTAGACTTGGAAATGCACAGAAGCGTGTGTGTGAAGTTATTCTGAATGACCCTATGTGCACCTTCAATATTATATACCCTTTTAGGGATAGATTTCAAATAGCTCTGATATAGCAGAAACCACTAAATTATGAAATTGCTAAATTGGGAATTGTACTTCAACCCAGAACAAAAAATGTGCTTTGACGGACACTAAATATCTTGCCCAGCAACAACAGTACAGCGGTGGGTAACGAGAGATTTAGAGGGATTTAAATTTGAGGCCTAGTATTTAGGCGCTGGGTCACCGGTATGGATTTAGTGACAGAATTAGACTTGGAAATGCACAGAAGCGTGTGTGTGAAGTTATTCTGAATGACCCTATGTGCACCTTCAATATTATATACCCTTTTAGGGATAGATTTCAAATAGCTCTGATATAGCAGAAACCACTAAATTATGAAATTGCTAAATTGGGAATTGTACTTCAACCCAGAACAAAAAATGTGCTTTGACGGACACTAAATATCTTGCCCAGCAACAACAGTACAGCGGTGGGTAACGAGAGATTTAGAGGGATTTAAATTTGAGGCCTAGTATTTAGGCGCTGGGTGACAGGTATGGGTTTAGTGACAGAATTAGACTTGGAAATGCACAGAAGCGTGTGTGTGAAGTTATTCTGAATGACCCTATGTGCACCTTCAATATTATATACCCTTTTAGGGATAGATTTCAAATAGCTCTGATATAGCAGAAACCACTAAATTATGAAATTGCTAAATTGGGAATTGTACTTCAACCCAGAACAAAAAATGTGCTTTGACGGACACTAAATATCTTGCCCAGCAACAACAGTACAGCGGTGGGTAACGAGAGATTTAGAGGGATTTAAATTTGAGGCCTAGTATTTAGGCGCTGGGTCACCGGTATGGATTTAGTGACAGAATTAGACTTGGAAATGCACAGAAGCGTGTGTGTGAAGTTATTCTGAATGACCCTATGTGCACCTTCAATATTATATACCCTTTTAGGGATAGATTTCAAATAGCTCTGATATAGCAGAAACCACTAAATTATGAAATTGCTAAATTGGGAATTGTACTTCAACCCAGAACAAAAAATGTGCTTTGACGGACACTAAATATCTTGCCCAGCAACAACAGTACAGCGGTAACGAGAGATTTAGAGGGATTTAAATTTGAGGCCTAGTATTTAGGCGCTGGGTGACAGGTATGGGTTTAGTGACAGAATTAGACTTGGAAATACACAGTAGCGGGTGTGTGTGAAGTTATTCTGAATGACCCAATGTGCACCTTCAATATTATATACCCTTTTTGGGATAGATTTCAAATAGCTCTGATATAGCAGGAACCACTAAATTATGAAATTGCTAAATTGGGAATTGTATTTCAACCCAGAACAAGAAATGTGCTTGAACGGACACTAAATAACTCGCCCAGCTACAGCACTAGGGACAGATTTAGCTGGATATAAATTTGAGGCCTAGTATTTAGGCGCTGGGTGACCGGTATGGATTTAGTGACAGAATTAGACTGGGATATGGCCAAAAAATGAACAGACTATTGCTGGTTAAATGCACTTGGTGTGACAGCTTCACCCTGATGTAGGCTTTAGCCAAAAAACAACCACACCATTGAGGGTTAAATGCACTTGGTGACAGGCGCAGCTTGCCCCTGATTTTGTATATGGCCAAAAAATGAACAGACTATTGCTGGTTAAATGCACTTGGTGTGACAGCTTCACCCTGATGTAGGCTTTAGCCAAAAAACAACCACACCATTGAGGGTTAAATGCACTTGGTGACAGGCGCAGCTTGCCCCTGATTTTGTATATGGCCAAAAAATGAACAGACTATTGCTGGTTAAATGCACTTGGTGTGACAGCTTCACCCTGATGTAGGCTTTAGCCAAAAAACAACCACACCATTGAGGGTTAAATGCACTTGGTCGCAGCTTGTGCTGGCGCACCACAAGACACAAAATGGCCGCCGATCACCCCAGAAAAATGAGACTGACAAACGGTCTGTGCAGCCTAAAAACAGTGAGCAATTGAGGATCAGCAGCTCAATGATCCACAGCTGCAGATCGATCAGTTAATCAAGTCCTTTGGAGGAGTTAATCTGCCTAATCTCGCCCTACTGTCGCAGCCGCAACCTCTCCCTACGCTAATCAGAGCAGAGTGACGGGCGGCGCTATGTGACTCCAGCTTAAATAGAGGCTGGGTCACATGGTGCTCTGGCCAATCACAGCCATGCCAATAGTAGGCATGGCTGTGATGGCCTCTTGGGGCAAGTAGTATGACGCTTGTTGATTGGCTGCTTTGCAGCCTTTCAAAAAGCGCCAAGAAAGCGTCACAAAAGCGCCAAGAAAGCGACGAACACCGAACCCGAACCCGGACTTTTACGAAAATGTCCGGGTTCGGGTCCGTGTCACGGACACCCCAAAATTCGGTACGAACCCGAACTATACAGTTCGAGTTCGCTCATCCCTAGTTAAATGTCCTTTCCTTTTTTTTTTTTCAGCAGCCACATTTAAGTTTATATTTTATTATTAAGTTTCTAGATGGACAGCTGATTGTATCTCCTTTGTGTGGAGGAACGTAGTGCTCGCCGGACACACATGCGATCAGAGAAACTACGGACATTGGACAATATTGTGTATTCTCTCTCCACTCTAGCAACCTATATTTAAGTGTTTTGTATTGATCTCTTCTCTTTTCTCTTGTGTGAGATCGCCCTCAGCGTCTGCTGGGGGGGTCGCAGTTATGCCTCCAAAGGGTATAAACCGAAGATCGGCTGGTGCCTCCTCGCCGGGGGGAGGAAAGGGTAATAGTACTACAACTAGTATGGAGAAATATCTCAGATCGCGCCCCAAAAATTAAGAGCTTTCTCCGGGGCAATAAGGAAAGTCAAAAGGATATTGGAGAAGTGGCGGTCGCTGAGGAACATAGGGGGGTGGAAAGGAATGTGGGCAGCGGAGAGGGGATGGCGGAAAGAATTAATCTGGTAGATAATAAGCTTGAGGAAATCCTAGGTGCAGTGCAAAAAACTAACCATAGTCTGGAGGAGCTGACCCTAAAGATCGCCTCAGTACAGGTGGACCTCTCCTTTATAAAGGAGGATATGAATAAAGTTAGAGAAAAAGTGAAAGAGCTGCAGATATCCTCTGGAATGATGAAAAAGGATCTAGAAGGAGTAAAAAAAAGAGTTGAAGGGATAGACTGTGAGAAAAAAAACCTTCTAGTGAGAATCACTATAATGGAAGATAGGTCCAGGAGATCAAATATTAGAATAGTGGGATTTCCAGAGGGAGTGGAAGGAGAGGACACAACGGGCTTCATCCAACAGTGGCTGCAGGATAGTTTTAAAGAAAATGTCCTATCTCAATGGTTCTCAGTGGAAAGAGCCCATAGAATACCAGGGAGACCCCCTGTAAAAGGAGGCCCACCGAGGGCAATTTTGGTTAAAATACAAAGCGCTAAGGATAGAGATGTAATAATGAGAACCAAAAGAAAGATGCAGACAATTGAGTTTAATGGAAATAACATAGCGATATATCCAGATTTCTCTAGAGCCACCCAGACAAAAAGGCGTGAGTTTAAAGAAGTGAAGAAGAGACTAGCAGATGCTCAGATACAATACTCCCTGCTATATCCTACTAAGCTCCGTATAATATATCGCGACCAGGCCAGGTTTTTCGTCTCTCCAGAGGAAGTAGTGGAGTGGCTGGACGCTAAAGGAATAGGAACATGAAGGCCCCAGATTGGTTCGGGGGGGTATGGGGTAGGGGTGGGAAGAGATGGAGTGTAAGAGGTGGGGGAAATGTTTGATTTCTACCGACCAGATAGGGGGGGGGGGACAGAAAAAGGGGAAGGGGAGGGATCAGGGTGGGAACAGTTGTCTTGGGAGGTCTAGCAGGGTCCAAGGTGAGGGAAAAACAAGCGACAGATCTGAATGAGTAGTATTATGACATGGAATGTACGGGGCCTCGGAGATAGGGTCAAAAGGGTAATGGTCTTTGATAATGTTACCAGACATCTCCCGGCTATAGTAGGACTAATGGAGACACATAGTACAAAAGATAAGATAAATCTTTTAAAAAAGAAATGGGCCCGGTATCAATATCACTCATGTTTTTGTACATACTCATCTGGAGTCAGTGTATACATTCATCACAAAGTAGACTACCTTCCATTTGACGAGAAAATAGATGAGGGGTAGATATGTGTTCCTTCACTGTCAGTGGAACGGTATTGTATGTATTTTGGCTTTTGTGTATATACCTCCCCCTTTCTCCTTAACGGTTATTCATAGACTGGTGGAGTATGCAGATTCAAGGGGCAAGTGTCCCATAGTAATAATGGGGGATCTTAATAATGTTATGAATGACGAGTTAGATAGATACTCTGTGATTCCAAAGGATAAACAGGTGACTGGGCGACAATCAGTGCTGGGGAAAATATCGCAGGAACTATCATTAATAGATGTATGGAGATACCTTTATGATGATAAGCCAGGGTTTTCCTGTTTTAGTTGGGGAAATAAAATAATGTCTAGAATAGATCTGGCATTGGTTAGTTCAGAATTAGTAAATGAGATCTCCAGCATGAGGTACGAAGCAAATAGTATTTCAGATCACTCCCCTGTCTGCCTGCGGTTTAAAACAAACCTAAGACGAATAAGCCGAGACTTTTCGCCTAAATCCACACTGGCTGAATTTAATTAAGGAGGAAGATGATATTAGGGTGGATATAGAGGAGTTCTGGAAATATAATCTGGGGTCAGCAGGTTCAGGGTATGTTTGGGATGCTTTTAAAGCATTTCTACGTGGTATTTTGGTAAGCAAAATTAAGGGCCTGAAGAGGGGATTTGCAGAACAGGAGAGAGAGCTGACAGATAGGATAAAAGAAATAGAAGTAGAACTTATGATGAAGAAAATCCCTGAACTGATAGGCCAGTTGGACCAGGCTAAAAGTGCATTGAGGAACTATCTGATGGATAAGGCACAACAAAAAGTTTTTTTCGAGGGGGAACGATATTTCAGGGAATCTGGGAAGTCAGGAAGATTGCTGTCCACACTTATACAGAATCAAAGGGGGGGTAATAGGATAGATAGTGTTGAGAGGAGAGCTGGGGGGATGGCATCCAACCAGGGAGAGATAGAGCTTGAATTTATTGAATATTATGGGGGCCTCTACTCCTCGGAGGGAGGGGGGGGCTTGAAGAATTCAGAATCTTCCTGGAGGGAGTACCGATCCCCAGACTCTCGGAAGAGGAGAGGGACTGGCTGAACGCCCCCATTGAAGTTGAGGAATTACGGGAGACACTGAAAACTATTCAAGGGAACTCCAGTCCTGGGCTGGATGGTTTCCCTTTTGAGATATATAGAAGATATGGAGATGTCATTCTTCCAGTGTTAGTACAGGTCTTAAACGAGTCAATGGATAGAGGCGAACTCCCGCCCTCCCTCTCGGAAGCTGTAATAAGTTTAATAGGCAAAAAGGGTAAGGACGAGAAAAAGGTGGATTCGTATCGCCCCATCTCTCTTCTCAACACCGATTTTAAAATATGTGCTAAATTACTTGCAAACCGCCTAAGAAAAGTTATTGAGAAGTTAATACACCCGGATCAATCAGGGTTTGTACCCAAACGCCAGGCTCAGACGAATATTCGACGGACATTATTGAACATGCAGATGGGTGGGGAGGGTGCCCATTCCATCCTGTCTTTGGACGCTGAGAAAGCGTTTGACAGGGTGGAATGGGCATACCTCTGGAAGGTTATGTATGAGTTTAATTTGGGAGGAAAATTTATTAAATGGGTACAGCTTTTATATAAGAACTCGAAAGTTAGGGTAAAAATCAATGGAGTAATATCAGAGCCAATACCTTTGCAGAGGGGAACCCGTCAGGGGTGCCCTCTCTCCCCATTATTGTTCGCCATATTTGTTGAACCATTGGCCTGCAAGGTCCGGGCAGATGAAAAAATAAGGGGGTTTGGGGGAAATGGTGCACTGGATAAGATATGCCTCTATGCTGATGATATTTTGTTTTTTGTGGATGGAGGGGTACCAATGGTACTGCACTTGATGGAAATAGTAAATCAGTTTGGCCTTATCTCCGGCTTTAGGGTGAACTGGACAAAGTCGGTATTGCTCCCAATTGGCCAGGAAATTGGTCCGGAGGAAATTAATGTTAAAATTCTGAAACCCATGGAGTCGTTTGAATATCTGGGTATTAAAGTTAGCTCGAGGATACAGGAGTATCTAGAACTTAATATTGAGCCTCTTTTAAAAAGGGTCAGGGAAAAAACGAGTACTTGGCAAAAATTGCTGATCCGACAAGTGGACCGAATAGCGATAATAAAGATGGTCTTGTTACCACAGATTTTGTATGTTATATCCTCCTGCCCAGTCTGGATAGGGGACCATTTTTTCAATGCACTAGAAGGAGTGATAAATGATCTTATCTGGGGGAGAAAAAGGGTCAGGCTGAAACAAAAATACTTATGGCTAGATGAGGAAGATGGCGGCCTGTCCGTCCCATGTTTTAGGGGTTATTATTTTGCATCCCAGCTTCAGTGGTTAATGATGGAGGATGATAGACTGCGTCGCTTTTTGGAGGGGGAAGTGGGAGGTCTCCAATATAATATCATCAGCACTCTAGAAACAGGAATGATAAAAATAAAGGGTAGACAGTGCCCAATTAGTAATATGATAAACTTAGTCTGGGTTAATGTTAAAAAATTACTAGGAATAAATCACTCACTAAAGATTTCCCCCATTTGGGGAAATATAAACTTTAAAGGATTTTGTAAGTCTGAAGATTTTGTATTCTGGGATAAAAAGGGTATTAGGTTTGTGCCCCAGATGGTGGTGGAAGGAAAGTTGAAGTCACCAGAGGAAATGGGTCTAAGTATAGATAAAGATTGCCTCACATGGTTTAGATATGCTAGATTAAAACATGCTTTTGATAAAACGGAGAACAGAGAATACTTTATTACGAAGCACTCAGATTTTGTTGAATTTTGTTATCAGGGAATAGGGAGTAAAGTTTCAATCTCACAGATTTATAATAAAATAAAGAAGGGACTGGGAGGGGTGATTAGTTTTAATAGTGAAAAAAAATGGGCACAAGAGGTGGAACCCGTAATTTTGGATTGGAGAAGTATATATAAAAATGTTAAAAGGAGTACAATCTCCAGTGGCTTCCGATTGACGCAGTTCTTTATCCTCCACCGGACCTATATTACCCCCATGGCGTTGAGTAAGATGTACAGAACAGGGGAGGCAAAATGTTGGAAGTGTGGAGAGGAAAGGGCTGATTTTGTGCATCTGATCTGGTTTTGCCCGATTGTACAGGGGTACTGGATTCAAGTTTTCGAGGACCTTGGGAGAGAGACAGGGAGATCTGTACCTCTGGAGATCAGTATGGCAGTCCTGGGAGACACCAGAAGAATTGGGGTAGATAGAGAAAGTGAAAGGAAATGGGAAAAAGGGTTGATGCTGGCACGTGTTGTGTTGGCCAGAGGATGGGGAGCGGACCGTCCGCCAAGTGTGGTAGAATGGAAAAACCTATGTGAAAGGGTGTTAAGCTATGAGAAAGCTAGGCAGGTGAAACTGGTGGGCAAATAAGGAGAAATAAGGAGTAAAAAGGGGGAAATATAGATATAAATATAAATATAAGTTTCTGAAAAGAGGTTATGGAAAGGAAATACCTTGATGACACTCCCAAGACAACCAAGAGGGTGGAGGGGAGGGAGGAGGTGAGGGTAAGGGTGGGGGTGGGGATGGGAGGGGGGGGGGGAAAGCTCTTTCTCTTTTTGGGTCGTTGTAAAAGTAATAAGGATGGGGAAAAATTGTTATGGTACACTTTTGTAAATTATGATGGTGTATATTTGTATTTTTTGTAATGGCTATTCCCTATCTATGTCTTTGTTTTAATGAGAAGAAGAAAACGATAAATAAACTTTGAATAAAAAAAAAAAAATGTCCTTCCTCTCAAGAAGTATATATATAGGAATACTGCCAGCGTTGCTCTGCCTCTCCCTTCACTTACATGTGATCATGTACAGACCTCACCACAGCTTCTTCCCCCAACTTCTCCTCTTCACTGCCGTCCTCTTCTACACTGGTCACATGATGGTGACATCATCGCAGGTCCTTTTTAGCCACTCCTGTTTTACTGGTCACATGACCTGTGATGTCACGACAGGTCTTTCAGATTTTACAGTGCATTAGATTCAATTGTATTGCCATCCTGAGGAGGGCAATACAGTTGTATCCAGCAGGCAGGCAGGACATTCGGGGCATAGGACGAAACATCAGGGGCCCAGGCCCCAAATGTTTTAACCTAGCAACGCCCTTTTTTCTATCTATCTGTTGGTTGCAGTGGTCATGTGAATGTACAGTATGTCATTGTGTAGAGAGCATAGCCTCTAGGTGTAATGGTAACGCCCCCATTGCTCCTAGAGGCTCATTTGCATATAATAAAACATAATTTCTCTCAGTAATGCGGGCACATATGAACATTGGACTAACACAGATGTCTTCAGCTGCCAAGTGCACATGTAACAGGTCAGCCAGTATTTTTATAGGTACAAAACTGCTGACAGATGCCCTTTAATGTCACGTGTTACCAGTGTTTGAGATTAATTAGAAGTATCTCTGTGCAGTAGGATTTGGATTGCATGACTAATAAAGAGTATAATCCTCTTTCCCCAAAAAATAAAATATAAAAATAAAAAAAATTATAAAGCATAATAACAAAATATCAGAAGAAACTAGCAGCGTTCCAATTACCCTTCGTTAATGTGCAATGTGCTTTTACGGCATTCTCCATCATGATAATAATAGTATTATTACCGTGTTTGTGACTGGCCGTCATATTAGCATTGTTCTAACAGTTAATCATTACCTTAAGAGTAGTAATTGCGCTGCTTTAATAATGGTATTTCTTTGAATGCCGCAGGAATTAATTTGTAATTTGCTGTTTAGGGGGCCTTTCAGCAATTACATTTCCCATAATTTAGTTATTATACAGCCTCATGATTGCTGAAACGGATTTCAGCATTTATGGACACAATGTCCATGGAATTAGGGATGATTGCATAAAGGAAATGCATCAGAAAACGGCCTATTGTTTAAATCATGTTTTTTTATCTCAAACATCTTTTAAATAATTTTTGACGATGTTATCTTTAATTTTCTATGTCAATATTGCTATAAAAATAAATAAAAAATCTTGCAGTTTTCGCACTGGCCACTAAGCCTAATAATAGCCTATACAGATCACTTTATGCAGTTATCTGCTTATCATGCAGGAAGGATTAAGATGACACCTTTTAATATAGATCAGGGATCAGCAACCTTCAGCACTCCAACTGCTGTGAAACTACAACTCCCAGAATGCAAACCTCCTTGGCTGTTCTTCTAACTCCCTCAGAAGTGAATAAAGCATTCTGGGAGTTGTAGTTTTTGAACAACTGGAGTGCCAGAGGTTTCTGATCCCTGGTGTAGATAATACAGGATCCACCACTCAAAATAGGTGATTGTCAAAGCTTAGGTCACAGGCACACCTAGAAAACTCTCCCCTAGAAGTCAACCAGTTCCCCTCCTGTCCAATGTGTCCATGATTCATGGTGGCTTCTGTAGAGCGTATCTCTAAGAAAGATGGCCGCCCCCATAATCATATTCAGGAAATAGAATTACAAAAAATCTACAGTCAGAAAATAAAAACGGATTATCTGGTTTTAACTGGTTGAAAAAAAATGTAGGTGACATATTCCCTTTAAGTAACTAGGGCATCTTGCAGTACACTTGCATTTCTTTGTATCTCCCTCTGGTCACTTGATGCCACCCACACGGAAAACAAAAACTTCCACTAAAGCTCATACATCTTCTTTCAGTCTACTCGGAAAGCGGAGGCATGCCATTAGGAACATCAATATACACTGGGGGGTTGACCGGATAAGGGGTGGACTGGTCAAAGACTCTACAGGGAAATTCCTCCTTAAGGCCACCAGCCAGGTACATAATGATCTGATGCTCGCTGCATTAATTAATGTTAGGAGTATCAGGTACTTACCGTATGCACTTGGCTAACAGCCATAGGTACCCTGCTGAACTCAACTGTATTATTGTCCTCAGGACGGTGATACAGTTGAACACTGTGGTGAGGGTGGCAGTTTTTTGTGCTGCGCTGTGGTGTTTGGTTCTGCAGGGGCAGTATTTTGTACTGCTCTACAGTATTGTTGACTTCACCCACTTCTGTTGTCCCTGCCTACATGTGTTGGCCTTGCCTACTCGTGTTGCCCCACCTTCTTTCAATCTGGACCCACCTACAACATGAGGCTACTTATAGTTTTTAGTTTTTTAATCCAGGGACGCTTTTAGTTCCCAGTGCGCCCTTGGTCTTGTTCATCTTCACCATCCTCTGAGAATGGTTAGTTCAAACACATCAAGTCTGAACTACCCATGCTTAGCTTCAAATATGGTGACGGGAAGTGGTTTGGGCAGGTCAAGTATGCCTTTTAGACTATTTTTTTAAATTTTCACCCGTTTTCGAAAACTCCTTTAACTGAGTAAAGGAAAGCAGAATTTAAAGGGAGTGTGTCACCAGGAAATTCACTGATAAACCAGGCACAATGTAGGGCTAGCTCAGCTGAATGTACTTATATCTTTCACTTAGCAATCAATCCATTGCTTCATTCTGGAGAAAAGGTACTTTTAATCCACATGCAAATGAGCATCTAAGTGCACCGAGGGCGGGCCCAAGCCACTCTGTGTGCCCTTGTTCCTCCTACTTCCTCTGCCTGCCCCTTCCTCTCCTACTTGATTGACAAAATGAGGTTCCTGCATAATCATCTCGTATGGCCCTGCAATCATGAAGAGGGCGGGGCTGATAGAGAAAGCAGGAAGAGCAAGGTGCACATAGTAGCTCGGGCATGCCCTTGGTGCACTTAACTGCTCATTTGTACATTAAATAAAAGTATTTTTTCTGCAGAATGAAGCCACAGATCGCTAAGTGAAAGGTTCCATTACATTTGGTTGACCTACCCCTACAAGCCAGTGTGCTTGGTCTCTAATGGTCCAAGAGATGGTCCAACTGCTTTATTGCCTACACTTATCGTAGATAATACCGTTACTCTCTGCTGGTACTATGTGTATGGGTGGCATTCAGTACTCGTTGCTTATAGTATGGGGTTCAGCTGGCATTATTGCTTGTTGTGCACACTCTGCTGACACTACTGTGTACAGGAAACACTTAGCTGACACTACTAGGCCACTCTCTTGTGGCGATGTTGGCACAGTACATTTTCTGATGTAGAAGTAACCGTGACCCTTTATTATAGACGAGCATTCTATTTGTGCAGCGCGATTGACTTGCGCAGTATGGCAGCACTATTTATGTGCACTGTATGGCGGCATTAGTTATTGATAGAGTAAGACAGTATTATCTTTGCCTACTGTATGTATTTGCCTTATAATGAGGACCCTAGAAGTGTCTTGTCAAAATCCTGCTACTGTATTAACCCAACTTATATTGAAAACCTCTGCAAAGGCATAACCCCCCCCACCCCCACCCCGCACCTCCAAGGCAGGAATCTGTGGTTTAATCGAAAAAATACTATGTTGGACGCAATAAATCTTCCATTGAAATCATCTTCAGGACAAATGGTTAGGCTACACGTACACATATAATATACATATATTGATTTATGCTTATCATAAAAGAAGCAGCTGTGTTCTCCTCACTAGGGCAATGGGGGCGGAAGGAATTCGTCATTTCATTTTCCTGTACATCCCATAGCCCCAAAATCCCTACAGCGGCTGTTGATCAGGTTCTTAAAAAAAAAAGATAAAGTATTAAATTATATATAAAAAAAGAAGTGTTTTTAATACCAAAAATAAAGGGCACCTGGAGGCGAAATCCATCCGAGGTTTATTCTCTTTGATCTGAACTTCTGTTTTATGTAGAGAGAGAGGGGAAAGTTAGTGCTAAAACTTTCATTTCCATCAGAACGACCGCCGTTATCTTCAGAGTTACACATAATAGACGTGGCTCCGTGGCTTTTGGCCCCTTGAGGACAAATATTGGATTACACACTGGATTTCGTATTAGAAGACAAATTTGGCTGGTCAAAAATAGCTTTGGCTACAAGACAAACGCTTGCACTGGCTTAGGAAAACATCAAACGGAAGAACATTACATAGCGGAAAACATTACACTCTTCTCCTTGACTTTTAATGTGGCAGAGTATGATTTCGGCATCAGGATCACTAGCGTGGTGCAGCAGTCGATCCGGTTTAGAAGGGTTTTCTGAGACTTAAAGGGGTTTTCCCATCTAAGGCAATGGGGGCGTATCGTTAGGATATGCCCCCATTGTCAAATAGGTGCGGGTCCCATCTCTGGGACCTGGACCTGCACCTACACCAAGAACGGAGCCCCAAAAGTTGTGGAGGGCGCACTGTGCATGCGCAGCTGCCCTCCACTCATTTTGTATGGGGCCACTGAAGATAGCTGAGGTATTTTCAGCTAGCTGGGCTTCAATGGGGCTGAGCTGCAATTATACTATGAGACCGATGAACGTGTCATCACTTGGCCTAGAGGAGGCCGCAGCATTACTGTGCTTTCTCGAGCAGCTGATGGGTGGGGTTCTCAGGTGTTGTACCCCCACCCATAAGATACTGATGACCTATCCTGAGGATAGGACATCAGTATTAAAGTCTCAGAAAACCCCTATTATCCTACAAAATCGGGATCAATACTGTTTTGTGTATGATTAAAGGGGTTGTCTCACCTCAGACATTGGTGGCATATCACTAGGATGCCAACCATGGGACCTGCATCTATCTCCAGAACAGGACTCCTGATGTGAACGGAGAACAGCCTTGCCTGCTCGACCTCCCTCCGTTCATTCTATGGGAGTTCCGAAAATAGCTGTGCCAGTACTTGTCTATTTTTCTGGAATTTTATGATCTATTTTCTCCAATAGAAATAAACAGAGGGTGGCTACGCATGTGCAGGTGTTCTCCATAAAACAGCCATTGAAGTGAATGGAGTCCAAGCCGCACATGTGCGGTGCACCCTCGCTCCCTTTAGGGGCTCCATTGTAGAGCTAGGTGAGGGTCCCAGAGGTGGGATCCACACCAATCTGACATTGGTGGCATATTCTAGCGGTAGTTTTGTTTTTTGCAGCTTGTTTTTTTTTAGCCCCATAAATGTGGGACACTGCCGAAGCAGAGGAATTATTTATCAGTGTATTCATACCGCCATAGAAGACGAGTAAGTTGTGGGCGAGGCAGAGCAAACTTTTCTAATTAAAGAAGTTCCTCTACTTCATTAAAGCATTTGGGAATTCTATAGAAGGGAGGTTAGTGTTTGGGTATAGACTAATAGTTTTTGCTATGGTGCCCTATGAGATCTCTGTAGACCTCTGATTTATGCCTTAACATGGGGGGGTGTTTCCCTTAATTTGTAGGGGTGTGGGGCAGCGGAGGATCATTGCTCAGGGGTATTTGGGTGTAGAAGTAAGCATGGTAACACACTGGGGAGGATGGGGGAGTCCAAATGATCCCTGATGCCATCTTCTTATCAACACGCAGTATACGGAGAGAGCATGGTGTTTTTATTTATTTATTTACTTATTTATTGAATTTTTATACGTAATGGTTTCTCAGAACACAGACTAACTGGGAGGACTGGTAACAGGTGACTGGTCCATTTTGTTTGGCCTCGTTGTCTTTTCAGTAACTTTCTTATTTTCGGCCATTCACATGGTGGGAAATATCCTAAGCCTTTGTCGTATTCTAGTTCTTTAGCTTGTACAGCTATTATTGTACATCATTGACAAAATACAGGATAGGCGGTAATGAGGAGCTGGGAATCTCAGAGACTTGTCAGCCTAGCCGGAGTAGTGGTGCGCAGAGGAGAGCTGTGCCTGCTGGAAGACTTCCCTTTCTCTAAGTACATTGCAGATTCTTAAAATTATTGAAAAGGTCAGCCGCAGTTCCATGGCGAGACGATTGCGTGCAGATTCTTACTTAATGAGTGCAGAAGCCCGAAACGTCTAGTTAAGGAGAACTATGAAGTTGCTTCTCAATTGACACTGAATATAAAAAAGAAAAATATAAAAATAAAAAAGAATATATATATATATATATATATAAAAATACATACACTCACAATCATACACTCTTGGCTAGATATTGAGTGCAGGTGAAAGTTAATCTAAGTAGATCCCATTGCAAAAATGAGGAGGGGGGCTTAAATGGCAAAATATTTTCATGATGCAATTGCTAAATAAAGGAACTAAAAGGGGGTAAAAGCATAATGTTAATGTTAAGTACATTAAAGGGATCTTCACATTAATTACATTACCTATCTGCAGACTAGGTGATAAATGTGTGATTGCCGGAGGGCCAACTGCTCCTGTGTGAACAGAAACGTGGGTCACATTTATGACCACCGCTCTGCTCACTTCTATGGGACTGTCTGAGAGAGCTAAGCTCTATACTGGGCATTCCTATAAAAATGAATGGAGCCATGGGCACTAATGGGAGAACCACATCTTCATTCACACAGGTGGCTTAAGGACTAGTGATGAGCGGCAGGGGCAATATTCGAATTTGCGATATTTCCCGATAATTTAAGAATTTGCGATTATTTTCTTGATTGCAAAATCGGCAATGTAATATGCGCATAATGCGCGCGCAATACAGGCATGGGTCACTGTTGCTACATTTTTCAAGCTGCTAGAGGTTTCCTGAGACTGGAGAAAATGGTTGGCACGGCAGAACATTACAAAAGCTTTATATGTAGATAGAGTGCTCCAATATATTCGCGATTGCACAAATCGGCAATTAATGATGTGCATATTTTGGCGCAATACGTGCAACTTCACATTTTAACAGGTCTGACTACATATTACTGATTGGTGCACTAAGTATTGTTGTGAACTTGTGACATCACAGCACTATGTCTGTAGCATGTATGTATGGACAGTAGTGATGAGCGGCAGGGGTCATATTCGAATTTGTGATATTTCGTGAATAGTTTGTAGAATATTCGTCATACATTCACAAATTCGTCTATTCGTTATATTCTAAATTTGTTTGTTTTTTACGCGAAAGTCGGCAAGGTAATGATCGCGTAATATGCGAATATACAGGCGTGGGCATCTTAACACATGATTCCCCCCTGCTTCTTGCTTGTGGGCCAATGAGTCATTGGCCCACAAGCAACTTAAGCAGGGACGAATCATGACTTCAGGTGGAAAAAAATGACGGATTTTCAAAAAAACTAATATATAGCACTATATTCAATATAGTGCTATATATTCGTAATGACGAATATTCGTCATTTTTTTCCATCTGAAGTCATGATTCCAGTCAGAGCCCAGTCCTGAATCTAAATGAAAATCTGTGGGGTGATCTGAAGAGGGCTGTGCCCAGGAGATGCCCTCGCAATCTGACAGATTTGGAGTGTTTTTGCAAAGAATAGTGGGCAAATCTTGCCAAGTCAAAATGTGCCATGCTGATAGACTCATACCCCAAAAGACTGAGTGCTGTAATAAAATCAAAAGGTGCTTCAACAAAGTATTAGTTTAAGGGTGTGCACACTTATGCAACCATATTATTTTTATATTTTTTCTTCCCTCTACCTTAAAGATTTCAGTTTGTTTTTCAATTGAGTACAGTTTATAGGTCACATTAAAGGTGGAAAAAGTTCTGAAATGATTTATCTTTGTCTCATTTTTTTACAGCACAGAAACCTGACATTTTAACAGGGGTGTGTAGACTTTTTATATCCACTGTACATAAGCTAACTAACTAACTAAAGTAATAACACAGGAAAGCACAGAGCACAGCAATGACACTGCTCTCTCTCTCAGAACTGCAGACAAGGGCTGCTGGGGAGTTTCTTATATAGTAAGGGGGAGGCAACTTTCCTATTGGTTGCTAGGGATGTTGCTAAGCTCAGACAAAGACATTGCAGCCTTCTCATTGGCCCACAAGCAAGAGGCATGGGTCATGGGTACAGATGAAAAAAAATCTAGAATATTTACGAATACGAATGTATAGCACTATATTTTACATCTTCGCGAATTCTCGAAGTGGCGATATTCACGATTAAAATTTGCAATTCAAATATTCGCAATCAACACTATTAAGGACCTCTATTCTCATGATTGTGTATCCTGCAGCTGCCAGCAGAGAGACCGTAGAAGCTTTTTGCATGCTCTATTATTATTTAGCTCAATGTATGCAGTAAACTCTTAAGCTCCCTCTAGTGGTGGCTACAGGAGAATTTTTATTTTATTTAACTCTATGGGGGGGCAATTTAATAAGTTCTGTGCCTTAGTTGGTCTGTATTCAACGCATTTATTACCTGTGGCGTATAAAGAATTTACAACATTTTGTGGCATTGCTACTCCATGGCTGGGTTGTCATAAAAATTCATTATTTAGTTACTACTAATAGTAATGATAATACTGTAATTTGGCACACGTTTTGCTAGAAAGAGCCAATTCACATGCATGAAGCTGAATCGATTTTCATAGCTCCTAACTTCAATGATGACAACTATAATATCCACAGTAACTGTACACAAAATAAATAAATTAATAAATACATAATTAAAATAAATGTATCAGATTACCTAGTCAAGTATTCTGAATATAGAAGTTAAAGGGGTTGTCCAGGATTTTAGTATTGATGGCCTATCCTCAGGATAGGTCATCAATATCAAATCGTCGGGGTTGTGACATTCGGAGCCAGCGCCGATCAGCTGTATGAGGAGTGTGCAGGTGCCGTCTCCTGTCTCTCTTCTTGCTAACCGTTTCTGTCTATGTCAAAGCAGCAGCGAACAGGAAGATTAGTCAGCTGTCTGCAGGGGTGCGCCTAGCCTTTCTGCTGCCTGAGGTGAAAACTGAAAAGCCCCCCCTCACCCCAATGCCAATTTCTTAACCTAACCCCTTCCCTCCAGCCCTACTGTTAAAGACATACTTGGAAAACATTACACACAGGTTGCAGTTGTACAGGGTACAGCGATGCAGTTGAATATGTAGAGATGAACTTTTCCCCAATGAAAGCGCTCAACGCCGATGGCCCTTCCGCTGCCCCCCTCTTGCCCCACCTGGTGCTGCCTGAGGCAATCGCCTCACCTCGCCTTATTGGCGGTGGAACCCTGACCGTCTGGTTGCTAGGAGTGCAATACCTTGTCAATTGGTTGTCATGCAGCACTGGCCTGGCAACCTATTATTTCTGATGCTACATCAGAACATCTATCACAATAACTCTTATTTTGTCCAGTTAAAGACGACCTCTCAGCTCTCTCGACATTTCTATTTTAGTGCATTTTTGTATTCCCAAAAAATAATAAGTCTACAGCATCTTTTCTTATTACGCTATGTTGTGCTGTTCCTCTGTTATTACTTTTAGAAATCTATACATAAATAGTGTTGATCACGAAAATTCGAATTTCGAATTTTTATCGCGAATATAGGTACTTCGAAAATTTGAGAATATTTTGAATATAGTTATATATATTCGTAATTTCGAATATTCAAAAAAAATTTCCTTTTTTTTTCTTTTTTTTTATCAGTACACATGATCCCTCCCTGCTTCTAGCTTGTGGGCCCATAAGAAGGCTGCAATATACTTGACTTTAGGAGTAGTAGTGTTTGCGAATTTTGCTCTATATTCGTTTTTTTTGAATATTCGCTATATTGCTATATATTCTTGTTTTAGAATATTACGAATATTCGAAAAAGGAAGTTATAGCAATATAGCGAATATTCGAAAAAAAACGAATATAGAGCAATTTAGCTAATATAGTGCTATAATCTTTTTTTTTATAGTTGTCATTTTTTTCCTATCTGAACTTCACATGAGAAAAAAATTACAACTATTAGACAAAGAAGATTACAGCACTATATTAGCTAAATTGCTCTATATTCGTTTTTTTCGAATATTCGCTATATTGCTATATATTCTTGTTTTAGAATATTACGAATATTCGAAAAAACTAAGTTATAGCAATATAGCGAATATTCGAAAAAAAAATCAAATATAGAGCAATTTAGCTAATATAGTGCTATAATCTTCTTTGTCTAATAGTTGTAAGTTAAAAAATTCTCAATAAAAAATTTGAATTCCGAAAATTCTAATTACGAAAATTTGCATATTACACAATCATTACCTTTCCGAATTTTCGAGTAAAAAAAATCGTAGAATATAACGAATATTCGAATTTGAGAATATTCGACGAATATTCTACACAATATTTTCTCGAAATATTGTGAATTCAAATATGACCCCTGCCGCTCATCACTATACATAAATTGACAGCTGAGTTTTTCCAGTGGGGTCATGTATGTCCCTATAGCTTCTAATACTGTTCAAGGCAGACAGTGCCAGACACATCCCTTTGACAAAGGGTATGGTAACTCCCAGAGATCAGTGTATTCAGAAATATCCAGGAAAATAAGAGGAGGACAGCACAACATAGAGATTTATGAAAGGCTCCAGAATTAGTATTTTATGGAAAATGCAAATTGTTTCTAAAACTGACATATCAGGAGAGGGGAAGGGTCTAATTCTGGCTTTTCATTGACAGTTTTTTCTATTTATATTTCAGTCCCCTCCAGCGCTGTTCCTGGACAGCAGATCTCATATGCTGCAATACTCAGAAGAAAATCAGGGAGCTCATCGTTGGCACTTTTTAACAATAAGAACAGACCGAGATACAGCAGCTCTTCACTAGAAGCTATGGGACAATACTCACAATCTGAAATAGAGAGAACAAGACAATACAGCTTTCCAACGAACCTCTACCAGCTCTCCGATGGCTACAGGCATGATGATGGTGAGTCTGAGTGTGCCCATCCTGGACATTCATGGCATATCACTAGTATATGTTAGAAATGTCAGGTAGACGCATGCCCCATCTTTGGATTCTGCTCCTATTTCCATAACTGAGCCCCTGAGGTGTATGGAGAGAACATGGTACATGCGCAGTGTTCTCTCCATTAAACAGGTTGTCCAGGCTTTTTCTATTGATGACCTATCTTTGGGATAGGTCATCAATATCAGATTGCCGGAGGTCCAACACATGGTACCCCCGCCAGTCAGCTGTATGAGGAGAAGGTGCTCGCAGTGTGCACGTGCCATCTCCCATCTCTCTTCCTGTCCGCTGCTGCTGTCTATGGTCTTTGCCATAGACAGCAGCAGCAGTGAACAAGAAGAGAGACAGGATATGGCACGTGCACACTGCGAGTACCATCTCCTCATACAGCTGATCGGCAAGGGGACCATGTGTTGGACCCCCGCCGATCTGATTTTGATGACCTAGCTCGAAGGATAGATCATCAATACTAAAAGCCTGGACAACCCCATAACTGCAATATTCAGAAGTCCCATAGCGACGAATGGAGGGTGGCCACGCATTGCTCTCCTTTTACTTTGGTTCCCTGTCTGGATATAGGGATGGGACCCAAACCTTTCTGACATATAAGATTCCAAATGGAAATACCTTTTCAATTGTCTTTCTAGTCATTTCATATGTGTGAAATTGTGTGTTTCCATCTAGGCCATGGTTAAAAATATTAAAAATAGGTTCACATTATGTAATGGTGACATAGTAACATATAGTAGTTCAAAAAAGAAATACGTTCATCAAGTTCAACTAAGGAATAGGTGGGGATGTGAATGTTGGGAAGGGGAGTAAGACCTAGACTTCTACACATTTTCATAAAAATCTATGTTATTAAGTTCAAAGAATTCATCTAAGCCCTTTTTACAACCCCTATTACGACATCCAGAGGTAGTTACCCCACAGATTCACAATTCTCACAGTCAAGGAGGTTTGACGCTTTTGGAAACTGAACTTTTCTTCTCCGGTCAGAGGCAGTGCCCCTTTGTCTTTTGAGGGCATTTTACATGGAACGACTTTTAAGCATATTTTTTGTATGGCCCATTTATACATTCGTATATTTTAATAATCTTCCCCCTTAGACGTCTCTTCTGAAGACTCCATGTAATTCTTCTAATCTTTCTTCATAACTCCCTATCAGTTTAGTTGCTCTCCTTTGTACTTTTTCCAGATGCAGAGCATCCTTTCTATGGACTGGTGCCCAGAACTGACCTGCATATTCCAGATGATCTACAAGGACTCGCAAATCCTTCTCTATAAGTGACTGTCCCAGTGTTAAATCTCCTAGGACAGGAATCAGCAACCTCCGACACTCCAGCTGTTCTGAAACTATAACTCCCGGAATGCACCTTTCACTTCTATGGGAAAACCATGGTAACAGCTGAGTAAGTGTGCATGCTAGGAGTTGTAGTTTCACAGCAGCTGGAATGCCAAAGGTTGCTGATCCCTGCTATAGGACATATGATGCATGGAGATTATTACTAACCAGATGCAGAACTTTACATTTATCAACATTGAACCGCATTTGCCAAGCGGATGCCCAAACACTAAGGGGCACATTTATTAAGACCAGCATTTTAGATGCCCGTCTTAATAAGGCCCGGTGCTGGCAGTGGATCCCTCAAAGTTATGAAGAGGCACCGGTCTCTTCATACCTTCCGCGGATCCGCCGTCGCTTCTAAATGTAGGCCAGCTTCCTAGCTGTCTCTACAAGTCTACAGGCCCTTCCTCGCCCACGCCACGCCCACTTTTTTAGACCTGGTGTAAGCGGAGTGAAGTTTCAGATTGCGGAGAGAAGGAATCATTGACCACAACTCTCTGGACACGGTCCTTCAGCCAGCTTTCAATCCGATAAGAAACTATACTTTTTAAGCCTATAGACCTTATTTTACATGGTCCCCACCACAAGAAAAAAGCATGCCTCAGCTTGTAGTTCAACTTTTCTTATGTGCAGGATCGCTGTAAATGTTCAGAAACCTTCTCTAATGTATAAGGTAACTAGAAGTTGGGGAGGAGGGGGATGCAGCTGCAGCATCTTCCTTACACTATATCAATGAAAAAACCATTAGAGAAACAAAGAGAAGGGAAGGAAGCAGTAAAAGGGGCAACTAAGTTTCTCAGAATGACACAAGTAAGACCCTCCCTTCTAGCAAACATGCCGATTAAAAGATAAAGGGATACTTATTTCACAGGTTGCGTACAACATATCTTGCAGTCTACATCTAATACATGTATACAGCTTCTTGGATTTTGACATTTTTTTGCTTTGTAACAATTGCTATGTTATAAAATAGCATAGCCAAAGGGTCCCCGACTCCCCATACCAGTGTCAGTCACAGTGCTCCTCTGTCTGCAGTTTTAAGGTGTCCTGACTTGAGTGGTTTTGCTAAAGTCTGTTTTGAGCAGCTACCGCACTTGAGTCAATATAGAATACAGAACACAAGCTCAGAAGTTCTTACATTGATCGCTATCGGCTACACCCGTCACCCACCCCCACCTCTGGGGAGTGTCTGGAGCTCATGAATGTGAGGACTTCTGAGCTTGTTCTCTGTATTCAGTGGACTCCATCACTTCTCAATGCAAATTTTTTTTAAATGACTGGGTCAATTTGAGGACGTGACTCAGCCTTGTGCTCAGGGTTTCTGTCACCAGTTTATGCTGCCCTCAGATAGGACACCACAATACTGGTCACAGATTACCATTAAAGGGTTTGTCTCACTTCAGCAAATGGCATTTATCATGTAGAGAAAGTTAATACAAGCCACTTACTAATGTATTGTGTTTATCCATATTCCTTCCTTTGCTGTCTGGATTCATTTTTCAATCACATTATACACTGCTCGTTTCCATGATTACAGACCAGAAAAACTAAATTAGTGGGTGACCTCAATTCAGACGTAACTTTTAATACATTATTAAAATAATATACCCAAAAGGAAGTGGAAGGTCGCCCGCCAGGGTGTAACGCACTTATCAAAAGTAAATATAGTATTGCTATAATAGTGCAAGGGGACATAGAGAGGGGGAGGGGGAGGGGGAGATAGGGAGGGGAATGGAAAACTGGGTCTCTTCCTCCTAGTAAGCCCTCCTCTAATGATCCTCTACGCTGGGGATCAACAAGCTCACCCTAAACAAGGCGATCCCACTGGGATCCTACTAGGAGGAAGAGACTCCGTTTTCCCTTCCCCTCCCTATCTCCCCCCGCCCCCTCTCTATGTCCCCTGGCACTAATATAGCAATACTGTATTTATTCACCACTGAGTGACTTTTGATAAGTGTGTTACACCCTGGCGGGCGACCTTTCACTTCCTTTTGGGTATATTATTTTAATAATGTATTAAAAGTTAAGTCTTAATTGAGGTCACCCACTAATTTAGTTTTTCTTGTATTTATAATTGGGTACCCATGGTTATTTAACCACTTCAGCCCCGCTAGGTGAAACCCCCTTCATGACCAGAGCACTTTTTACACTTCGGCACTACACTACTTTCACCGTTTATCGCTCGGTCATGCAACTTACCATACAAATGAATTTTACCTCCTTTTCTTCTCACTAATAGAGCTTTCATTTGGTGGTATTTCATTGCTGCTGGCATTTTTACTTTTTTTGTTATTAATCAAAATGTAACGATTTTTTTGCAAAAAAATGACATTTTTCACTTTCAGCTGTAAAATTTTGCAAAAAAAAACGACATCCATATATAAATTTTTCGCCAAATTTATTGTTCTACATGTCTTTGATAAAAAAAAAATGTTTGGGCAAAAAAAAAATGGTTTGGGTAAAAGTTATAGCATTTACAAACTATGGTACAAAAATGTGAATTTCCGCTTTTTGAAGCAGCTCTGACTTTCTGAGCACCTGTCATGTTTCCTGAGGTTCTACAATGCCCAAACAGTAGAAAAACCCCACAAATGACCCCATTTCGGAAAGTAGACACCCTAAGGTATTCGCTGATGGGCATAGTGAGTTCATAGAACTTTTTATTTTTTGTCACAAGTTAGCGGAAAATGATGATGATTTTTTTATTTATTTTTTTTCTTACAAAGTCTCATATTCCACTAACTTGCGACAAAAAATAAAAAATTCTAGGAACTCGCCATGCCCCTCACGGAATACCTTGGGGTGTCTTCTTTCCAAAATGGGGTCACTTGTGGGGTAGTTATACTGCCCTGGCAATTTAGGGGCCCAAATGTGTGAGAAGAACTTTGCAATCAAAATGTGTAAAAAATGACCGGTGAAATCCAAAAGGTGCACTTTGGAATATGTGCCCCTTTGCCCACCTTGGCAGCAAAAAAGTGTGACACATCTGGTATTGCCGTACTCAGGAGAAGTTGGGGAATGTGTTTTGGGGTGTCATTTTACATATACCCATGCTGGGTGAGAAAAATATCTTGGTCAAATGCCAACTTTGTATAAAAAAATGGGAAAAGTTGGCATTTGACCAAGATATTTCTCTCACCCAGCATGGGTATATGTAAAATGACACCCCAAAACACATTCCCCAACTTCTCCTGAGTACGGCGATACCAGATGTGTCACACTTTTTTGCTGCCAAGGTGGGCAAAGGGGCCCATATTCCAAAGTGCACCTTTCAGATTTTGCAGGCCATTTTTTACACATTTTGATTGCAAGGTACTTCTCACACATTTGGGCCCCTAAATTGCCAGGGCAGTATAACTACGCCACAAGTGACCCCATTTTGGAAAGAAGACACCCCAAGGTATTCCGTGAGGGGCATGGCGAGTTCCTAGAATTTTTTATTTTTTGTCACAAGTTAGCGGAAAATGATGATTTTTATTTTTTTTCTCTTTTTTCCTTACAAAGTCTCATATTTCACTAACTTGCGACAAAAAATAAAAAATTCTAGGAACTCGCCATGCCCCTCACGGAATACCTTGGGGTGTCTTCTTTCCAAAATGGGGTCACTTGTGGCGTAGTTATACTGCCCTGGCAATTTAGGGGCCCAAATGTGTGAGAAGAACTTTGCAATCAAAATCTGTAAAAAATGGCCTGCAAAATCTGAAAGGTGCACTTTGGAATATGTGCCCCTTTGCCCACCTTGGCAGCAAAAAAGTGTGACACATCTGGTATCGCTGTACTCAGGAGAAGTTGGGGAATGTGTTTTGGGGTGTTATTTTACATATACCCATGCTGGATGAGAGAAATATCTTGGCAAAAGACAACTTTTCCCATTTTTTTATACAAAGTTGGCATTTGACCAAGATATTTTTCTCACCCAGCATGGGTATATGTAAAATGACACCCCAAAACACATTCCCCAACTTCTCCTGAGTACGGCGATACCAGATGTGTCACACTTTTTTGCTGCCAAGGTGGGCAAAGGGGTACATATTCCAAAGTGCACCTTTCGGATTTCACCGGTCATTTTTTACACATTTTGATTGCAAAGTTCTTCTCACACATTTGGGCCCCTAAATTGCCAGGGCAGTATAACTACGCCACAAGTGACCCCATTTTGGAAAGAAGACACCCCAAGGTATTCTGTGAGGGGCATGGCGAGTTCCTAGAATTTTTTTTTTTTTGTCGCAAGTTAGTGGAATATGAGACTTTGTAAGGAAAAAAGAAAAAAAAAGAAAAATCATAATTTTCCGCTAACTTGTGACAAAAAATAAAAAATTCTAGGAACTCGCCATGCCCCTCACGGAATACCTTGGGGTGTCTTCTTTCCAAAATGGGGTCACTTGTGGCGTAGTTATACTGCCCTGGCAATTTAGGGGCCCAAATGTGTGAGAAGTACTTTGCAATCAAAATCTGTAAAAAATGGCCTGTGAAATCTGAAAGGTGCACTTTGGAATATGTGCCCCTTTGCCCACCTTGGCTGCAAAAAAGTGTCACACATCTGGTATCGCCGTACTCAGGAGAAGTTGGGGAATGTGTTTTGGGGTGTCATTTTACATATACCCATGCTGGGTGATAGAAATATCTTGGCAAAAGACAACTTTTCCTATTTTTTTATACAAAGTTGGCATTTGACCAAGATATTTCTCTCACCCAGCATGGGTATATGTAAAATGACACCCCAAAACACATTCCCCAACTTCTCCTGAGTACGGCGATACCAGATGTGTCACACTTTTTTGCAGCCTAGATGCGCAAAGGGGCCCAAATTCCTTTTAGGAGGGCATTTTTAGACATTTGGATCCCAGACTTCTTCTCACACTTTCGGGCCCCTAAAAAGCCTGGGCAGTATAAATACCCCACATGTGACCCCACTTTGGAAAGAAGACACCCCAAGGTATTCAATGAGGGTCCTGGCGAGTTCCTAGAAATTTTTTATTTTTTGCATATGTTAGCGGAAATTGATTTTTTTGGTTTTTTTCTCACAAAGTCTCACTTTCCGCTAACTTAGGACAAAAATTTCAATCTTTCATGGACTCAATATGCCCCTCAGCGAATACCTTGGGGTGTCTTCTTTCCGAAATGGGGTCACATGTGGGGTATTTATACTGCCCTGGCTTTTTAGGGGCCCTAAAGCGTGAGAAGAAGTCTGGAATATAAATGTCTAAAAATGTTTACGCATTTGGATTCCGTGAGGGGTATGGTGAGTTCATGGGAGATTTTATTTTTTGACACAAGTTAGTAGAATATGAGACTTAGTAAGAAAAAACAAAAAAAAATAAAAAATTCCGCTAACTTGTGCCAAAAAAAATGTCTGAATGGAGCCTTACAGGGGGGGGTGATCAATGACAGGGGGGGTGATCAATGACAGGGGGGTGATCAATGACAGGGGGGTAATCACCCATATAGACTCCCGGATCACCCCCCTGTCATTGATCACCCCCCTGGTAAGGCTCCATTCAGACGTCCGTATAATTTTTACGGATCCATGGATCGGATCCGCAAAACACATGCGGACGTCTGAATGGAGCCTTACAGGGGGGTTATCAATGACAGGGGGTGATCAGGGTGATCACCCCCCTGTCACTGATCACCCCCCCTGTAAGGCTCCATTCAGACATCCGCATGATTTTTTACGGATCCATGGATACATGGATCGGATCCACAAAAAACATGCGGACGTCTGAATGGAGCCTTACAGGGGGGTTATCAATGACAGGGGGTGATCAGGGTGATCACCCCCCTGTAACGGATCACCCCCCCTGTAAGGCTCCATTCAGACATCCGCATGATTTTTTACGGATCCATGGATACATGGATCGGATCCACAAAAAACATGCGGACGTCTGAATGGAGCCTTACAGGGGGGTTATCAATGACAGGGGGTGATCAGGGTGATCAGCCCCCTGTCACGGATCACCCCCCCTGTAAGGCTCCATTCAGACATCCGCATGATTTTTTACGGATCCATGGATACATGGATCGGATCCACAAAAAACATGCGGACGTCTGAATGGAGCCTTACAGGGGGGTTATCAATGACAGGGGGTGATCAGGGTGATCACCCCCCTGTCACTGATCACCCCCCCCTGTAAGGCTCCATTCAGACATCCGCATGATTTTTTACGGATCCATGGATACATGGATCGGATCCACAAAACGCATGCGGACGTCTGAATGGAGCCTTACAGGGGGGTTATCAATGACAGGGGGTGATCAGGGTGATCAGCCCCCTGTCACGGATCACCCCCCCTGTAAGGCTCCAT